>NC_058133.1:220275952-220290661 GCF_016433145.1 Gracilinanus agilis
GGAACAGATGAAGAGTGAAAGGAGCAGAGCCAGAAGAACATTGTACACAGAGACTGATATACTGTGGTAAAATTGAATGTAATGGACCTCTGTACCAGCAGCAATACAATGACCCAGGACAATTCTGAGGGATTTATGGTAAAGAACGCTGCCCACATTCAGAGGAAGGACTGCAGGAGAGGAAACATATAAGAAAAACAACTGCTTGAACGCATGGGTCGGGGTGGACATGATTGAGGGTGTGGACTCGAAACTACCACACCAATGCAACTACCAACAATTTGGAAATTGGTCTTGATCAAGGACACATGACAAAACTAGTGGAAATGTGCATTAGCCATGGGTGGGGGATTGCGGGGGGCGAAGGGGAAAGGAGGAGCATGAATCATGTAACCATGTTAAAAATGAATATTAATAAATGTTTAAAAAATATCTTCTATGTCCAAAGAAAGGAAAAACAAACAAACAAACAAACAAAAAAAAAAAAAACAGAGAGAATGATGTATGGCCCCCTTGGATTCCAAACATTCACAATTATAACTCCACCGAAACTCTTCCTTCTGGGAACTTCTGTGTAAGGCCTCAACCAACAAATTTGCTTGGCTTCATTTTTTGTTGAAAGGAGATTAACACTCATATCACATGTGTCTGAGAAGTTAGTGTGGATATCAGGTGACTAAAAGCCCTGAAGCTTGAAAGTTCCATGAGGCCATTTACAAGGAAAAGCATATCATTCAATTCAATTAGCAATTACTGAGTCCACCTCCATGTTTCAGACATGTTGCTAGGTGCTGGACCTACAAAGACAAATATGAAAAAAAGTCCTACCCCCTCCCCAGTTGGAGTAAGGAATAACACATACACCAAAAAAGTACAAAAGGGGCAGCTGGATGGCTCAGTGGAGCCAGGCCTGGAGACAGGAGGTCCCAGGTTCAAATCTGGCCTCAGACATTTCCTAGTTGCGTGACTCTCAGCAAGTTATTTAGCCTCCATTGCCTAACCCTTACCACTTTTCTGCCTTGGTATAGACTCTAATACCTAAAGAACAAATTTTGTTTGTTTGTTTTTTAAATAACTATAAAGTATTGAAAGGAGAATGGGTGGGCTCAGGAAAGAAACTAAGGATTTATTCAGGCATAGGGTCAAGTCCACACAAACACATAAATGTAAAAAGATAGAAGGGTCATGTAGAAGAAGTAGCAAGTAGGCTGCCTTAACTAGAGCATAGCAGTGACTCAATTTCCCCAAACTGCCTGACCTATAAAAATGACCTATAAAAATGATAGATGAGATAAATCTCTAAGGTTTCTTCCAACTCTTACATCCTATGATTCTAACCAACTAGACAAACATATACATGGAATCTCCAAAGTAAAGAAATGTGCCTATGAATAGGGAATATTATAATTTTATTTCTTTTTTTTTCACTTTAGTATATAGCCTGCATTTATTTGAATATAGATCCTTCCACTCCCCCAAGTTAAATATAAGCTTCTAGGAAGGAAGGACTATTTTTTTTACTTTTACCTTTTTATGTCCAATACCTAGTACAGTTTCTGGTACATAAAGGTGGACTCAATAATTGCTAATTGAATTGAACTATGATTCATTTGAATTGAGTGATGTACTTTATAAATGGTCCTATGAACTTTTTTCCTTTTTTTTTTCCTATGAACTTTTAAGCTCTAAGGTTTCTGTTCACACCATCATTATTTACCTTCTTCCAGTAAGCAGCAAGAGGTAGTATACATGGGGGTGTCTGTGAATAGATAGCCTGGAGTTGGGAGGTCCTAGGTTCAAATCTGGCACTCAGACACTTGCTAGCTATACAACCCTAAGCAAGTTACTTAACCCAATTACCTAGCCCTTAGCATGCTTCTCTTTTGGAACAGATATTTAATATCAAGTGTTTTTTTTAAAAATATCAATTCTAAGATATAATTTAATGCTTTTTTAAGAGAGAAAGAGAGAATGTATGACTTCTGTTTAATTCAATTGCTCTGAACACATACGCAGGTGGATACCTAACAAATGTTTTTGATGTTACCTTTCTGATACAGTTGCTGCAGGTGGGCAAGCTGGGCAGGGTGGGTGGTTGTAGCCAGGGGTGTCACTGCAGCCCATGTCATGGCTGTAAGGAATTCCAAAGTAGTAACTGAAGCCTATGGTCAAAGAAATGAGGTTAGCCTTTCAAGTCAGAGCAAGGTTGTTGTAGGTAGCCATGGCAGCAACCTTCTCATACGACCTCCTGATTTTTAATTCCCAATAATTTAATAGCACAAGGTATGCAATTTAAAAGGGATTTGATTAATATCCCTTTCCTTGTATTCAAAGAAAAACGTTGCTAGCTTCTAGTTGTAAGCCTCAATCTGCAAACTTGGAAACAGCATTCTGCAAGTAAGGAATTAACCCACATGTCTGGAAGAACTGGCAAGAAAGAACTTATGGAGTCCTCATTTTCCAGTTCCAAAATATTAACATCAAGTTACAACTTTATTCACAAAGCAAAATCCAATGATATTAAGACAAACCCCACTACACCTCTTCTCTCCTACACAAGCATTTTTCTTGAGGCTGATATCTATACACATGAAGAAACAACATAAGGTGGAAAGGGTATTGGAATTAAAGTCAAAGCAACTGGATTCAAATTCTTTTTATTTGGGCAAGGCACTTTACTTCACTGGTCCTCTTTCCTCATGAAGTTTTAAAAGTCAAGATAACCTCTAAAGTCTCTTCTAACTCTAAGTCTATGAAACTGTGGCCTTTCAAAACTTGCATATCCAGAAGACTTACATACTTCTTCACTTGGTTTTGTTTTTATGTATGGATAGGGCTTAAATATATACAATAACAATGACTCACACTTTTGTAAACTTTTAAGGTTTTCAAAATGCATTATTACATTTGAAAACTGCCCTAGTAGTTGCTACTTCCCATTTTAGTAAGAATTTCAATAATAATAATAATTCCCATTTTACAAATGTGTAAGCTCATCCCCCAACACCAGCTTATAATGGAGTGCCCCTTTACTAACTTCTTCACAATTTAGCCATCTTCTCACCATGTAGCTTTGCTTCTATCCCTTCATCTAGAGGGAAAGGAAAGCAAACTGTTTTGACTAGGGCTGACCTGAAGCAATGATGTTAATCTAAAGGGAAAGTATCTTTGGAAATTTCCCACACTAAATATTCAGTGCCCTACCGTTCCATAATTCCTGCTCCTTACCTCTTTTAATGAAAAGAATGAGGCTATCAGGTATGAATTCAAGTCAAGGAGCACTTATTTAGCACCTATGTTGTGCCAGCTGCAGTATATAAAAAGTAAAAATAAAACAATCCTTACCTTTAAGGAGCTTATATTCTACTAAGAATAAACAGGATGTACACATATAAGCCTATACAAAATATTTACACCCCTTTTGAGACCACTCTCCCAATACTGCTCTTTAACTGAAAACTGGAGTCCCCAGAGGGTTATTCAGCCACTACTTTATCTCAAGGTTATGTCAGGTAAATTTTTTTTAAAACCCTTAACTTCCATCTTGGAATCAATACTTTGTATTGGTTCTAAGGTAGAAGAGTAGTAAGGGCTAGGCAATGGGGGTTAAGTGACTTGCCCAAGGTCACACAGCTGGAAAGCATCTGAGGCCAAATTTGAACCCAGGACTCTTGTCTCTAGGCCTGGCTCTTAGTCCACTGAGCCACCCAGCTGCCCCCTCAAGTAAATCTTAAGGGACTGAATTTCCATTAACATTGTTCAGATGTGCCCCTACTTGTGTGCTTCCCAATGATAGTTAGATTTACTTAACTTTCATAAAAAGTATGTACTGAGACAGTATAAAAGAAGAGTTGCTATCAAACATTACCATCTCCTGTCCCCCTCTTCCAGAAGCCCAGGTCATACTCTCTCACAAGTACACAGAGATCCTTGAGAAAGGGTGAGTACAAACTTAAAATACAAAAGTGGTGAGGCACATGTGTGGAGGACACAAGTAGCAAAGGGGTAATTTAGAATTCCTGGTTACTGGAAGTCTTTTTCTCATTTCTCAGTGTTCTCATGAACCCCAGAGGTTACTGAAAGAGAGTAGAGATTCCTTAAGAATGCCAGTATTATGAAGACTAGTATCTATGGTGTGAGGGCTGGCTGAGCCCTTTTCAAGGCCACTCATCCACCTCTGGTGTCCGCTTTCTCACTAAGAAGTTGTAGCAACGAAACAGCCACATTTCTTGGCAGATAAACTAAACCAAATTGAGGGCAACTAACAGGCTTCAAACCTATAAGAAAATTAGAGATGCCTACCCCATGTATATGTAGACTTCCCCCAGTGGAATGAGTAGATGAGAACAATTTGTTCCAATGACCCCAAAGGCAGTGGAAGCAGGCACTGTGAAATGCTTAAAGCTTGGTCAGACATCAGAGATACCACGGTCATCTACTACATCCCAAACCATCTCTAGTCATCCTGACTTTTGTCCTGCCACTAAACTTGGGCAACTCTAGAAGAAGGAGTGAGGCTGATGACTCTGTGCAACTCTGCCTCACTTAAACCCAATTCTAGGGCAAGTTGAGACATCACCTTCCAATGTCATTGGTCCTCTTTGAAAACAAAGGACCAAAAATAACAGACTTGGAATTGGACTTCTTCCGTAACAGTCTGCTGAACTCCAAGGGCTGATGCCCTTTTAGAGTCCATAACCAGCACTTCTTCCTACTGGGAGAGGGTTACACTCCCTGAAGCTGCTTCCTTCCTCAAATGGGAGTCCTTAAGGGCTTATCTACACATTATGATAAGGTTGTAGGAAAATTCCTTAAAACTTAGTCTATTTTGTTGATTGAATGGTTGATTCAATTCAGGGGGAAACTCCAACACTTAAATAAATACAACATAATTTTGAGAGCACTGATAAGTGGAGGGATCAGGAAAAACACTATGCAGAAAATAGGACTTGAGCTCAACCCTTAAAAACCCTAGAGATTCTACCATGCAAAGGAAAGAGGGAGAGCTTTCCATTCATTGAGGTAGGAAATGGAATGTTGTGAATTGACTTCAACTTTCCTCCTATCTTCCTCTAAACTGTTAAATATCCTTACTTATCCTCATTCCCTCCAATTTTATAAGAAAATGTACCCCGATCATCATGCCCATGCTAACTCCTTAAACTGTACCCTCACTGAATCTCAGAATTGGAAGGGTCAACAGGAATCATAACACCAATTCATATCTAAAACAAGAATCCCCTTTATAAAATTATAAGACTACAAGTAGCCTCTCCTTGAAGACTTTCAGTTAGAGGGGAACTCAATACTTAAAAAAAAAATTACTTTCTGTCTTGGTAACAATAACAACTCTAAGACAGAAGAGCAAGGGCTAGGCAAACAGAGCTAAATGATTTGCCTACAGTCAAATAAAGTGTATGAAGCCAAATTTGAACTCTGGTCCTCCCAACTCCAGGTCTGGTGCTCTATCCACTGAGCAACCTAGCTATCCCAGAACTTAATACTTTTTGTCTTATTGTCTCCTACTTCCTATGTGAAACCCACCAATCATGCCTTCTGATGAATATTCTTTCAAAAGGCCAGGCCTATTTAGAAAGGTATATCTCTATTTAGAAACATCTTGGTTTCCATTTCCCCTAGTTCTAAGGATAGAAACAAACTGATGCAGTGGGGAAGATCACTAGACTGTGAAATAGTCAGTGAGGCAGAACTCCATTAAAAGCTGGTGTTGGGTGACATGTTCATCAAGTTAAGCTCAATATGTTAACAACCAGTGTTTACTGAGTGTACTTTTGATTTGAGGATGTATTCTAAACTAAAGGATATCCAATTCTGTAACAAGAAAGTAACAAGGGAATAGTCTTATCAGACTCTCTGATAATTTTGTGATAAATTCTTTTTTTGAGACCAGGATTATAAAGACACTCTAGCTTTTAATCATCATTTCTTTTAGTATATTGAATAGAGTTCTGGACTTCAAATCAGAAAGACAAGTATGTAGCTTGATTCTTGCCTGTTCTTCAGTTCTACTACCTTGGAGAATGACCATCTTATTTCTCTTTTCCTTCATCCCTTCACTGTCAAATTTCTAGAAAGTAGTCTATGCTCACTGCTACATTACTCCTCGACTTTGGCAATCTGACTTCAATCCCACTTCTCTGTAATAGCTCTTTCTAAGAACATCAATAATCTCCTTATCACTAAATAAAATGGTCTTTCTCTATATTTAGTTTTATTTTTTTTTTACCTTTACCTTCTCTCTCATAATCAATACTGTGTATTGGTTCTAAGGCAGAAGAGTAGAAAGGGCTAAGCAATGGGGATTAAGTAATTTGCCCAGGGTCACACAGCTAAAAAGTGTCTGATGTCAGATTTGAACCAAGGACACCTCATCTCTGGGCCTGGCTTTCAATTCACTGAGCCACCTAGCTGCCCCCATCTTACCCTTCGTATAAATATTTGATACTGCTGATCATATCTTTCACATTGACATTCTCTTCTCTTGGCATCAATGAGAAAATACTCCTTCTACCCTCTTGTCTTGTCCTCTCTCATTCCTGTCTTTTTATTCATATCTCCTATCTCCATCTCCATCTGTTGAAGTCTCTCAGCCCTTCAAGGCATAAGATATTAAATTCTTCCTTATAGAAGGTTTTCAATAAAAATCTAGGGGAACATTGTTTGGGTATGTTGTTGAGGAGATTTTTAAGAATTCAGGTATGGATTGGACCATTTAGCTTCTGAGATGACTCGAAGACCCTATAATTCTGTACTTTCCTAAGTCAACTTGATCATGTCTTCCAAGAAATCCTCTCTGCTCCAAACTCACCTGAAAGTGATATTCCCCCTCAAATTCCTCATAGCACATTGCTGTAGCCTCTCTTTTGTATTTATCATACACAGTAGTCTATATGTATTTTCCTTCTCCTATCTCCATTAGATAATTAGCTCCTTGAGAAGGGGGGTGGTGTCATATCAATGTTTATATTTCTAAAAAATGCTTTAGTAAATGGTTGCTGATTTTTATTGTACTTATTGGAGTTCTAATGTGAAATAAAAGTAGCAAAGAAGCATACAGGTTTTAGATATATATGGGCCATGATTATCAGAAACAAGGTGGACTCACAGATATTAAAATGGTAGTAAATGTTTAATAACTTGGGTAAGGCTGTTCCACATCATGGAGAAAGCATATATATCTATAGCTATCCATATCTATATGTGGATATGGATAAATACAGATATTTGTTATTGCTGGCATCTGTAGCCATTCCCACTACCACCACTCTAGTACAGATTCTCCTTGCTACCTAATCATACTATGGCAATAGCCTCCTAGCAGGTCTTCCTGCGTCTGCTCTCTCCCCTGCCCAATCTATCTTTCCCATTCCTACCAGAGTGTGATAGGAGTCTTTTGTACTAAAAAATCTGGTCATGTCATTCCTCTGCTGAAGAATATTCAGTGGCTTCCTACTATCTTCTAAATAAAGTTCTAATGCTTGGACCTCTGTACCTCCATCCATGCCGTTAGGGTGGGGAAAGTAGGAAGGGAACAAGCATTTATTAAATGCCTACTATTATCTCATTTAATCCTCACAACAAACTTGAGAGGCAGGTGCTATTATTATCTTCATTTTATAGCTGAGGAAACTGAGGCAGTGAGGAGTTAAGTGACTTGCCCAGAGACACACAACTAGTCAGTGTGTAAGGATGGATCTGAACTCTGGTCTTCCTGACTCCAGTAACTATCCATTAGCTGGTTAGTTCTTTTCCTTAAAAGGCATTGAAACAGTCCTTGAGACTTGGCTCAGTAGAATAAAGTCCATGCCACTGTTGCAGCTTCCTGATTGCCTGATTCCAAAACAAACAAACAAACAAACATGAAGAGTTCTGGCTGGTCCCGAGGCTTCTGAAAAGCACACCAACAGTGTAGCCAGTCCTGGCACTGGAAAGCTGTACTCTTCTGAATCAATGTTGTATCTTCGGTAAATATCTCTTCCCTGCTCTGGCTAAGTAAATGTCCTTTTGTCATTTTTAGATGGACTCTGACTATATTATTTTATTCCAGTCTTGAACTCAGATAGGTCAGCCCTGACCTAATACCCTTGGCATTCAAGGACCTCCATAATCTCATATGAATCAGACATAGAAGTAGTCCTAGAGCTCAACATTCCAGTCTCCTTGCATATAGGGAAACTGAGGATAAAGGATAACTTAATCAAGGTAATACAACTAGTAAAGAATAGACTAAAGATGATAGTTTCATAGATTTGAACTCAGATCACACTGTGTTCTTTCCACTCTAGCACCACTCCTAGTAGCAATTATGCTACCCTTCCAACCTTATCATATCTTACTCTCTTGCATGCACATTATACTGTAGCCAAACTGCTTTACTTTTTTCCTAAATATGCTTATGAGCTTCCTCAATTCCTTTGAGCATAATGTTCTCTAACCCTAGAATGCCTCCCTCCTACTTTTTTGCTTGTTGAATTCCTACCCACCTTTTAAATGTCATTTTTTCCATGAATACTTCCCTGATTCCTCACTTCTGATAATGCTATTCTCCAAAAGACTTCCCATAATATTGGCTTGCAGTTCTCTAACATCACAGAATATCATGTATCATACTTATCTGTATTGTTTCTTTGTTGCTATTCAATCATATTCCAACTTTTCAAGGCCCCATTTGGAGTTTTCTTGGCAAAGATATTGAAGTCCTTCTCTAGCTCATTTAAATATGAGGAAACTGAGGCAAACGGGGTTTGGTGACTTGCCCAGGGTCACACAGCTAGTAAGTGTCTGAGGCCAAATTTGAACTCAGGAAGAGAAGTCCTCCTGATTCTAAGTCTAGTGTTCTATCCACTGTACTAGCTAGCTTATGAGACATTACATTTCATGGAACTATTTCACTAAATTTTGCATCTCCTCTAGAGCACAGATAAATGACTATGGGTAGGAGTATATTGATAGAATGAGTTCAGAAATGGGAAATAATAAGGTTAGAGAATCTATCAACTGGATGGGTTCTCAAAAATCATCTAAAATAAAATGTTTTATTTTGTTGATGAAACTAAGATTTTCAATTTCAGTGATGCATCCAGTGGATTTCCTGCCTCCCCCCTAAAAGACTTCATGGATAGGGAGATTATGGTAACAAGGCCAGATGAAACGACTTTACCCCAGTCATATTAACCACTTCCCCACATTAGTGACAGAACTAAAGACTAGAATTCAAATTTCCTAAATCTCATTCCACTACTCTTTGGACCACACCACAGCAGATGATAGAAAAGACAGATAAAAGGAACCAGAAGATGTCATAGAAGCCTACCCTGAGAGTTGGGATGGAAAGTTTAGGGACAGAGAAAGATTGAGAAATAGGGGCAGATGGGGGCTCTGTGGATGGAGAGCCAGGCCTAGGTTCAAATCTGGCCTCAGACACTTCCTAGCTGTGTGACCCTGGGCAAGTCACTTAATCCCCTACTGCCTAGTCTTAGCTCTTCTGCCTTAGTTCTAAGGTAGAAGGCAAGGGTTTTACAAAATAAATTAATAAACAAATAGATAAAATTTTAAATTAAAAAAAAGAAAGGACATATAGAAAAAATACTGGGCTATGTTATAAGATAAATTAATAAAATGTTTAAGATTAGTTGGGAGACTTAGCAAGCAGGGCTGGAGAATTCTGAATGGAATGGGGAAGCAGGAAGTTGTGCTTCTCTCTGAGATGGACTCCATGGTAGCTGGGGACAAGTTGTAACTGACCACTGGGAGACCTCAGAGGAAGTGGAGTTTGTATCCTGATATCCTGATATCTAGAAGGAGGAAAGTCATCTGCCTGTGGGAGGTTAGGTTGAGATTATAAAACCTAACCTGGGTTGCTGATCAGCTCAGGTTGGTTTAGCTCCCTGACTTACCCAACTGAAGGAGTATTGGCTGAAGACCTGGGAAAGCTGTATCATCGCTGGATTTTGACAGGAGTCAGCAGTGAGGATCCCACTTTCATTCTTGATCTCCATTGTGCCCTGCCCTGCTAGTTTCTAGCTTAGTGTAGATAAGTTCATTTCCTAACCCTGAGGCTTGCCCATAGACTGGTAGAATAGAACCCCCTTTCCCTTCTTTCAGAATTAAACCCTGTTTATAAAACCTGTCAGTCTACTCACTTGTTGGTTTCACAGAGTCCCTGGCTAGGTGGATCTGCGTTGGCAGTTGCCATTCTAACTGTATTTTCCCAGCTTTTTAGTTCTCAACCCATTGTCCAATCCTGTCTCCTACTCACCCTTCTGAACCCAGATAAAAATATAAATTAATCCCAGTTTTTACCTTAAGAGCTATAATCAGGAAACCTAGATTCTGGTTCTGGTTCTACTACTACCTCTCTGGGCTTCAGTGTCCTCAATTCAATTCAACATGTATTATTGTAGCATTCTGGGTTACTCCCTCTAATTCAGACTTGCAGTTGAGGTCACCCTATGGATATTATTTCTAAAACTATAGCTCATGATCCCCACCCTCACCTGTGAGTTTCCCCTTAACAGATGGGCAGTAAATGCAATTTTCTCAAAGCCAAAGCATTTACAAATATGGCATAGTAAGAAGAGTAGCTATAAACCATCCCCAAAATAAAACTAAGGTGACACTATTACAAATACGCACAGCACTTGTGGAAAAAGTAGCATAAACTTCAAGTACAATCGCAGTGAGGCACATAACTAGGGAATACATGTAGCCAAGGCTACTCACTCTTCTGGCACTACTGTTGGGTCTCAAAGTCCTTTCTTTCCTTGTGTAGTCCTCTAGTAGTAAACTGTCAACAGCCAGAGCTAGCTCCCTGAAATCCAGATCCAATTCTCTTCCCTGCTACCAGGGGTCACCCTCCTTGAAGATGTATCTGGCACTGAGTAACTATCTCTTTTTAACTAGTTCTGTCTGGGGAGTGCTGCCTAGACTCTTTCAAACTGCTTGCTGGGATACAACCTATATCAGACTATTTACAGCCTTGGGGAGAAGAGTAGAGCCAAAATATCAGAACATAATTATCAACAATCATTTCTACATGTAATTGAAAAAAATAAAATTCAATAAAAATTTGAAAACTGCCTACTGGATGCAGTGTCTTTTTCTTGCTAAGTAGCTCCACTGCTAAGTACCATGGCTAATGGGTGCAGATGACAAGAGTTTTCCTTCCTCTCTTACTAAGAGGTGAAGATCTCTGTTCTTCTCTAACTATTGTTTCTCTTCAACTGCTTGAAACTCACTGGATTGTTTTTTCTAAGGGTCACTGCAGGGAGGGGAAGTTAATGATTATTTGTTCGCTCCTGACTCAGACAGCAAAGTATCCATAATTTGAAAAGGGTTGAGAGGCTTTAACACCTCATTAACAAATCAAAACTTCATTATTTATGATTAAATCCTATGACTGACATCAAATGATCTGGGTAGGGATTTGGGGGAACAAATATTACTTTCTCTTATGTTAATAATGAAAGTATTAAATTAGATGATTTCCAAGGTGTCTATTAACTCTCAGACACAAAGTTGTTTTTTTAATGATAACATTCAATACAGAGAACAGGAGTCATGAGGAATTAATAATTATAGCTAATTCTTATCTATATTTTAAGGTTTGCAAAGCATTGCACTTACATTATCTTACTTGATCCTAACAACTACTTCATGAGTTATACACTAGAAGTATATTATCCTCATTTTACAAACAAGGAAACTAAGGTTCATGTATGTTAAAGTGCTTAGCCCATAGTCACACAGCTAAGTCATTATCAGAGGCAGAATTTGAATCCATGTCTTTCCAAAACCAATTCCAACATTCTTTCCACTGTACCATGATGCCAAACAATATGATCACTGAAGGGAAAGGAGTCAAAGAGCACTCGAAAGAAAATTAAAACAACACTAGATACTGAGAGACCAGTTAATTTAATATCATTTCCTTGAAAATGTCATTAACTATAAAATTAAAGGATTTAATTAAATTCCTAACATTATCAACTCTAAAATATATGGATCTTTAACCCTGAGAGGGGAATAAACATATTCTGAAACACTGTAATGGGAAAGTCATGAGGACAGAAGACAACTAAAAGAAAATGTTATTTGGGAATAAAGTGACTTGAACTTGAACAACAGTAAGAGGGCTCCTATATGGTGAAATAAGGCTGCTAGTGAACTGTGAGACTAACTCACAGAAAAAACACACACACACACACACACACACACACACACACACACACACACACACACACACCAGTGAATTCTCTCGTGAAGGCAGGAAAATGATTTTAAAGAACATTATACTCATTTTCCTAGAGCTTCTTTGCCTCAAATAACAACTACCCTACCCATCTCCTTCCAAGTATCCTTACCACGGAAATTGGGTTGGTAGAGGCCACGATGACCAAGATGCCACTTGCCTATTGGAAAACAAGAAAAAAAGGAGATCAGCATGATTCCCTCTTCACAATCTCATTTTGTTTAGGGAGCTGAGGACAGAGACTGTCCTCCATTAGCCTTTAATTTGAGAAAGGCGAACCAAAAGTTACTACAAGGATCTGTGCCAAGCAAGTCCTTCTCTCTAAGGGACACAAGCCAGTGTCCACTGGGAGACAACAAGTGAGAACAAGATGTGAAACTCAACAAACAGGAAAGCAAATGGAGAAAAGAAGGTCAGCTACTGAGCAACCTAAAGAATTCCATGAATTGAAAAAGCTGTCTCTGCCCTCTCCATAAAGAGGATTCAGAGGAATGGGGTGACAAGCTCACTGTCTATCCCTCTCCCCCTCCCACTTCCTTCTTCCCTGTGGCATTAAATTGACATGAATTACTGAAGAGAGAATAGATTTCCACACACTCTGTATTAGGGATGCCTCACCCTCCCCATCTTCCTCCCTTTTAACATACATTGAACATGGTTAATATATGAGGGGAAACAAAAAACAAGATAATAAGTCCATAGGGGCATTTCCTTCACACCTGCCATCCCTGAACTGCAAAGTGCTTCAATATTCTCCAGAGCTATGAAGAGGGACAAGAACCTGAGGGCAAACTAGACCTGAAAGGGAGACTAAAGCAGAAAGATTTTTCTGGTCTCACACAAAGCAATGAATGGTACATTTTGGGTTGATTTGCCTTAAAATTATTTCTTAGTAAACTAGAAGAGTCCTTTTAGGGTAGACAGGTAGTCATCTCGAGGAGTACATCCTGTTCCTTTTAGAGGAAACAAGATAGCAAACAGCACACCAAGAATGAAGACTCAAAGCATTTGGTTTTGTTAGCATAATCTTTCTCCCCATGAAGTCTGTTAGGGGGACAACAGGAAATTCACTGGATCTAGCTCTCTGAAACTGAAAGCAAGATTCCCCCTAACAGCACATATTCCCCGAAGATATTGTTGAGAATTTCATATTATTTTAGGAGAGCCAAGAAAGAAAAGGGGAAAGAAGAAAAACTATGAGACTCAAAACTCCATTAAAACCATTCTATTTAGAAAAGTAAAAGAAGGCAGAATAAAACTGGCATGAACAGACAGATAGAGGAGGGGCAGGAAAGAAGGAAGGAAACAAGATTTTATTACACACCTAATGTGCTAGGCATTCTGTTACTTTGATGCACTAACTCGTTTGATTCTTATAACAACCTTGTAAAATGATGCTATTATTATCACCATTTTACAGTTGAGGAAACTGAGGCACTAAGGGGTCAAGTGATTTGTTCAGGACCCCACAACTAGTAAGTGTTGTTCGAATGCAAGTTTTCCTGACCCTAAGCTATATTTTGCTGCTGAGATGACAGAGACAGCCTCATATGGAAAATGCAGAGGGACATTAGCATGCCAGCTTTTAATCCAACAGGTATTTATGTATCAAGCACTGGAAATACAAATGCAAAAATGAAATAGGCCCTGCTCTCAAAGAATGTAAAGTATCTTGGGAAAATTCAAGTAATGTAGTCTAATTTTAAGAGGGAGAGAGCCCTAATAACTCAGAGGATCAGAAAAGGCTTTGTATAGGACATAGCAGCTAAACTCTACTTTGAGATACCTAGAGATCTTATGAGGTAAAGGTCAGGAGAGAGAGTTCATTCTAGAAATGAAACTTATTGGCCTACCTATCATTCCTGTGATGTAACCAGCCTCTTGGAGCACCTGGGCTAAGGTGGTCTCATTAAGTGGAAGGCCTCCCACTGAGGTGATAGCAAAGTTGTGTGTAACTCCATTTCGCAACCCAAGCCTTCCAGTAAGCAGGCTGGCACGGGACGGAGAACAGGTAGAAGCTGGAGCGTGAAAATCCACAAATCTGGAAGGAAAGAAACTGTGGAAATAAACTACAAAGCATGGAATGAGTGCAAAAAAGGGACATTCAATTCAAAGAATAACAGAGCTGGAAAGGTCCTTAGAAATCATGTAGGAACAGCTAGGTGACTCAGTGGATAGAGAGCCAGACCTGGAGATGGGAGTTCCTGGGTTCAAATCTGGCCTCTGACACTTCCTAGCTGTATGACTCTGGGCAAGTCACCTAACCCTCATTAGCTAACCCATATCACTCTTCTGCCTTGGAACCAATACACAGTACTGATTCTAAGAGAGAAGGGGAAAGGGAGAAGTGGAGAAGGAAAGAGGGAGAGAGAGACAGAGAGAGAGGAAGGGAGAGAGAGGGAGGGAGAGAGAGGGAGGAAAAGGAGAAAGAAAAAAGA
>NC_058133.1:220290945-220405599 GCF_016433145.1 Gracilinanus agilis
AAGAAAGAAAGAAAGAAAGAAAGAAAGAAAGAAAGAAAGAAAGAAAGAAAGAAAGAAAGAAAGAAAGAAAGAAAGAAAGAAAGAAAGAAAGAAAGAAAGAGAAAGGAGGGAGGAAAGGAAGGAAGGATCTAGTCCAAATCTCTCACTTGACAAGTAAGAACCCTGAAACAAAAGGCAGAACCTTTGGAAGACACTGACAGCCCCTACATTCTATTAGAAGTAGAAGCAACTGGATTTAGCAACTAGTTAGCAATAATAATTTATAAAAATAAGAAGCTTCTTCTCTCTACCCTCTAGCAGTAATATTCCTATAAGAAGATCTTAAGTGTACAGGGATTTCTATTTCTTCTCTTATAGAACAGTGTCCTGGGACCTCATCTCCTTGCTTTCATGCCATCTTCTCCTCCATCCTGCCACTGAACTGAAGCTTCTGGAGGACAGGCACAGTATCCTTTTCCATCTTTGAATTCCCAGTACTTAGCAGACAATACCTTGGGCAAAATGCTTAATAAATATGTATTGAATGAATAATCAGTCTACAATCTTCAGTAAGGCAAATGAATGAGAACATGATGTAGTGGAAAAAATAGTGGATTTGGATGGACTTCTTAATCATTTCACTTGTCTGAGTCGTGTGCTTCTTCATAAAGCTGTTGGCCTATATGTTCTTTGTCATCTCTTCTAGTTTTGACATTCTATGAAATAGAAACCTTTCAATCAATGAAATTTCTCTTCCCTTTCAAAAGTAGTGATTAAGTTGCTAAATGAACCCATTTGAATTTCACCTCTTCTTAGTGAATCTCATGGTAGATGGGGTGAGGGAGAGAGAATAATAAACAACAAAAAGGCTTTATTATTTGGGAAAAGATCTTTTCCAAGTCAACCTAAGCAGGCACTGACCATATGAAACCAGACATTAAAATAAGAAGAGAGGAATTTTGAAGTTATCTTTTCAATTATTAGAAGTTGCTGGAATGAAAACTTCTCTTGTGCTGTCACTTATTTTGGGACTTCAAAGGGGAAATTTTTTTAAATCATTTCTTTTCCCCTGTTTATTTTTATATTAGGCCATTCTAGTAGTATATTTCTCTTTTTTTCTTTTTTTTAAAAATCCATATCTTCCAGGCCTTGCTCTCTATTCACTGAGCCACCTAGGTGCCCCTCTAGTAGTATATTTCAAAACGAGCAGAGAGCAGACCTCAACTGGGCTATCCTGATTGATAGGTGAGTTGAAAATGCACTAAAACCAGAGAAAGAACTGTGGGAATAGAGACATAGAAGAAAAACATATGATAACATATGATCGATCATGTGGTTCAATGGGGATATGATTGGGGATATTGACTTTAAAAGATCACTCTATTGCAAATAGTAATAATATGGAAATGGGTTTTGAACAATGATACATGTAAAACCCAATGATATTGCTCATTGATTCCAGGAGGGGGGAAGGAGGAGGTAAGGGAAAGAACATGATTCATGTAACCATGGAAAAATATTATTAATTAAATAAATTTATTTATTAAAAAAAACTGCATTAAATACAACCCATTATATCTAACTGGCCCCAGACCAGGCTTCCCAAATTTATCTTGGTTAAAACCAGGGCCTACTAAGCAGAAACTTATACTTTCCTGTTCCATTCCCCACCCTCCCTTCTACCTCTAACTCAGAAATACTCAAATAGCAATGCAAGCATTGCTACTAAAAAGGAGGAGGGGTTTCAGTCATTTTTCAGTTGTATCATGACTCTTCATTTGGGATTTTCTAGGCAAGGCCAATGGAGTGGTTTGCCCTTTCCTTTTCCAGCTCATTTTATAGAAGAAGAAATTGACACAAACAAGGTTAAATGACTTGCCCAGGGCCACACAGCTAGTAAGGGTCTGAAGTCACATTTGAATTCAGGAAGAGGAGTCTTTCTAACTCTAAGTGAGGCATCCTATCTACTATATCTAGAGGCCCTCTTTGTTGCTGGAACGAAGTACAACAATTAACTGCCCTCTGCTTTCATTCACCATTCCTGTGACTCCCCAGACCAAAATTGTCTTGTCCTATATGTCTTTATACTCCCCCCCCATTACAATATAATCCCCTTGAGGGCTTTTTGTAAGTATAGTTCCTGGAACAGAGGAGGTGCTTAATAAATGTTTATTTTTCACTCTTAACTCACAGTGTCTGAAATTTCATCCTTAAAAACTTAATCTTTAGAATTTTACTATAAAATGCAAATACTCCAGGGGAAGATAAATGGCTCAGTGAACAAGAGACAGGAAGGAAGATAGGAAGTCTTGGGTTCAGATCTAGCCTCAGGCATTTCCTAGCTATGTGACCCTGAGTGTGTCACTTTACCCCATAGCCTAGCCCTTACCTCTCTTCTGCCAAGGAACCAATAGACAACATTGATTCTAAGACAGAAGGTAAGGGTTTTGTTCTTGTTTTTGTTTTTGTTTTAATGCAAATTCTCTAGGAAAACTCATCCATTACTTCAGTAAATATTTATAAAGTCTAGAGCCTCTACCTTGTAATAAGGTACTAATGAATAAGAGATGATTCTTATTTTTCAAGAAGTTTACCATCTAGAAGACAAAATGTTAACTTATAGTATCTTATTTTATCACAATAAAGTGTGAAATAGGTAGTATGTCATTATTATTGCCATTTCACAAAAAGAAAAATGAGACTCAGAAGTTAAGTGACTTGTCCACATTCACACATTAAAAAACATTAGGACTTGAACTGGGGTCTTTTTGCTACCATTTCCACTGTCTAGTTAACCATTCTCTCTCAATTTATACAAGTTGTAAAGGATGTTTTCCTTCTAAAAATGGGGTCAATCAAGGGTCCATGAACAAAAGAAATATTTTATTCTGGAAGTTGAGGATACCATGATATCTTCTAAATGAAAATTCAGGCATTGCTGCCTTCCTCCCTACACTCCACAAAATTACTCTGTAATTACTTTGTATGTATTTTGTATAACAACAATATTTCTCTATTACTTTAAGGCTTGCAAAGTGCTTTACAAATACTATCTCATTTTATCCTCACAACAACCCATGGAAATAGGTTTTATCATCCTTGTTCTACAGATGAAGAAACTGAGTTAAGCAGAAATTAAGAGCTATTTTATTTTATTTTATATTATTTTGTATATATTTTATGTAATTTTACATTATTTTATAGCTATGTTAAGAGCTCAGGGTCAAGCCAACAAACATTTACAATTCAAGAACTGGGAAGTGTCTGAGTAGCAATTTGAACTCCAGAATTCCTGACTCCAGGACTAGCAGCCATCCATCTTGCCCCTAGTTGCCTCATGTATGTGTACACATCTCCCCTGACAGAATGTCAGCTCAATAACTCCTGCATTTTCATCTTCCTATCCCAGGTCCTAGTGCATAGCATATAAAAGGTCCTTAACAGTTGGAGGGAAAAAGTCAAAATAAGTAAGGGGGCAGGTACCTAAAACTATCAGTCAAAAGCGGGATAAGACTTAGAAAGAGGTCATTAAGAAGCACCAGTGTTGGCCTCCTTCCTAAATTTTCCTGGGACTGGTCCTGCTCTTCATTCTCTAAAACTACCTCAATGCTATCAATCGTGTTCGTGTAGAAATAGTACCCTTGGCATGGTTCTCCTCAAATTCCTTTAAACTATTTATATTATTATCTTCATTTTAAAATTTGAAATTGTTATTGATATACTTTATTTTTACATGACTTTTATATCCAAATATATTCCCCTACCCCAACAAGCCATCCCTTATAATAAATAAAAAGAGAAAGAAAAGTTCTACATAATTAACCAACACATTAACTGAACATGACGACATATACAATGTTAGACACTGACCCCCACCTCTGTAAAAAAAGGAGGGAGGAGTATTTTTTTTTCAGTTCTTTGGGGACTAATTCATTGTCATTCTTTTTATTTTACATTGTTGTAGTCATTGCATATAAAGTTTTCTGGTTCTATTTCATTTACTCTGCTCATTAGATCATGCCGTCCCATTATTTTCTGAATCCTTCATATTTTTATTTTCCTATAGTATAGTAACATTCTTTGACAGAAAAGTACAATGTTTAACCACACACCCCAGTCAATAGGTATCTACAACGTTATCCATTCCCAGTCAATGAGCAGCTACCTTGTTTCCAATTCTGTGTTATCACAAAAAAGGCTGCTCTGAACGTTTTGGAGTTTTTAGCAACTTTCTGGCTTTAATCTCATTGAGTTGGATCTCTAGGTCAAAGTACATAAACATTATACTCACTATTTAAAAAATATCATTCCCAGCTACTTTTCAGAATGGTCGGGCCAACTCACAACTCCAGCTACAATATATTTTTCAATTAAATAAGAAATATTTTTATGGCCTCTACTATATGCCAGGTACTAAGTATACAAAAGTAAAAGTCAAACAGTTCCTGCCTTATTTATATTGTCAAAAATGGATCGATTCTGGATTTGGAAAGGAGAAAAAATAGGTTCAAATCCTTCCTTTGATATTTAATTGCTGAGTGACTTCTGGGCCTCAGTTACTCCCTAATAGTTGGAGAGGGAGATAGATTTAATGATATCTAAAGTCTCTTTCAGTTCTAAGTCTCTAATGTCTAAAACTTTGTACCCCCAGCAATTACTGTAGTGCCTAGCATACAATAAGCACTTAATATATATTTGTTGAGGAGCAGCTAGGTGGCTCAGTGGATAGAGCCAGACCTGGAGATGGGAGGTACTGTGTTCAAATCTGGCCTCTGATACTTCCCAGCTGTGAGACCTGAACAAGTCACTGACTACTCTTATATTTTGTCATATTTCCCAATTTCTTTGGAATAAAGTAAAACTTTAGGGTGGTTTTCATTTTAATTTTTCTCATTATTAGTGATTTGAAATAAATTTTCATATGGTTTCTAGTAGTTTGTAATTCTTTAGAGAACTGTTTGCTCATATCCTTTAACCACAAATCCTTTAGAGTCTGGGTCTCAGTTTTATATATTTGCATTAAATCCTTTGGATATTAGACCCTTGTCAAAGATATCTGATGAAAATGGTTTTTCCCAATTGACAACTTCCAACTTACTCTAGTTGCACTGATTTTATACATAAAAAGTTTTTTAATTTCATGTAATTTAAATTAATCTGTTTTGGGGGTAGCTGGGTGGCTCAGTGGATTGAGAGCCAGACCTAGAGACAGGAGGTCCTAGGTTCAAATCTGGCCTTTCCACTTTCCAGCTGTGTGACCCTAGGCAAGTCACTTGATCCCCATTGCCTAGCCCTTACTACTCTTTTGCCTTGGAACCAATACACAGTATTCATTCCAAGACAGAAGGTAAGGGTTTAAAATTTTTTTAAATAAATTAATCTGTTTTATGATGCATAATCACTCTATCCCTTACTTGAATAACAACTTTCCCCCAAGTCTGTAAGTTATCTGATCTAGTTCTCTTTTAATTTTTTAGTGGAACGATCATTACCATAAAATCTGTTTTAAACATATTTTGCTGTATGATTTAAGGATATTGGGCTAAACTAATTCCAACTTGATTGCTATCTAGTTTTCCCAAGAATTCTTGTCAATTTGAGAGTACTTAATAGAGGAATTTATTTTCTTGGATTTAATGAACACTCCATTTCATTCTCAACATGTTCATGTAAACCACAAATGCCTTTGAAAGTATTAAGTCCAACTTAGGTGATTTCTACAACTAAAGTCTTGTTTTAAACAAAAACCCAGTCAAATTAGTGAAAAGTAATTCTTAGAATGGATTGACATTTTCAGTGTCAGCACACAATTTGAGAGGCAACAGAGAGAATGGAGTACTAGACTAGATTCATGAAGAGCTTAGGACATATGGCTAAAAAGCCACAACTTCTCAAGCCTTTGCTTCTCCATCTATAAATGACAATGATTCAACTTGTAGTACCTACCTCACAGGATTGATGCGAGGTGCTTCATATAAACTATTTGCAGATTTTCATAAAATTCATAATTATGAGCTGAGAATGCTTCATAGAAAGCTTTTTGCCATTTTAAAAGCATTATACTGTGGAAGAAAAATTCTATGCTCTGCATTTTGGCACAAACTTGCCAGAGACAAATTAATTAGTTAAATAATTCTAAGTATTTTTCTTAATTTAAAAGTATGGAAATCCATCCTGTCTGAAAAATCTGTCTACCTGGGTCATTTTCCACATACAATTTATAAGATTTGAGAATAAAATCAACACTCCAAAATCATGATCAAATAGGAGGAAAAAGTCCATGAAGTAGTTTTGATTAATCAAACAAAATAACAGTCACTTTACTGTCAGGGGACCCTGTAAAATAATTTCCCTAAACTGCCTAAAGGCATGGGGAAATGTGCTGATCTTAGATTACCACCCTATTTTTAAATCTTTTAAGACAACAGAGTTCCTTCTTGATTTGGTTTCTTTTTAGAACCTGTTAGGCCTTTGAAATGAATGTTAAAAGGATTTCATTCTAGGTCAATGATCAAGTACCAATAAGGTTTTCTATTCAGGTAAGATTAAAAACTTGGGCAAAAATATTAAGAAAATAGAAAATTTTAGACATTTCTAAAAGAAGGAATTGGAGTGGGTAGGAAAAGGTTAGTATGTTTCCAGAATTTAAATATCAGTTGTTAATATTATCCAGTGACCCAGTCTCAAATGCCACTCCTTCCACACATCCCTTACTAGCATCATCATAGTCGAATTCCAGTACTTATTCTACATCAGTAAATAATAAAGAATGAAAGACAAAGTCTTTCTGAGTCTGTTTTTCTCTCTGCAAAATGGTAATAATAGCAGCTCATATTGTCATTACAAAGCCTTTTAACTAGATGACTTCACTGGATCCTTAGAATAGTCCTAAAGTGAAAAAATAGCTGGGAGGCACAGTGGATAGAATATGGGGCCTGAAGTTGGGAAGATCAATCTCCCTGAGTTCAAATCTAACTGCAGATACTTACTAGGTATGTGACCCTGGACAAGTAGCATAATCCTGTTTGCCTCAATTTCCTCAGAGTTGGAGAAGAAAATGGCAAACCATTCTAGTCTTTCTGCCAAAAAATCTTCAGATGGGGTCACAAAGAGGTAGACATGACAGAACAATAATAACAACATGTGGTAAATAGAATAGGTGTAATTTTTAGAGATAAGGAAACTGAGGCTAAATGAATTGTCTAGGATCAAATGTAGGAACTGAACCTTAAGTCCCAGCTCTTTAATGTTAAAGAAGCAAAGAAGAACAGAAGAACAAAAACTGGTCACCTTTCCACTATGGATACCCTTTTAAAGTTTTGATATTATAAAAATAAATAAAATTAAGATACATGAGAATTCTTGCAAGGGAAAATTCCATGCTATGCAATTTAATTTAACAAACATTTTTGAAGGATTTAGTCTGTCAGGCATTGTCCTATAAAGGCAAAAATGAAAACAGACCCTGCCCACAAGGAGTTTACATTTAATGGGATCTTACTATTAGTTTATCTTCAAACAAAGATTTTAAAGAGACCAGAAAATGCCCAAAACATTGCAGTATATGGCATTTCTACCCTTCCTTCACTCAAACAAATTTCTGTCCTTCCTTCACTCAACCAACTCTACTTCCTAACAAATGATATTATCACGGAGTATTAGTGCATATTCTCAGTTCTGTCCATGAAGCTTTTAAAATGAAATTGCACTTTGGCAGGTAAGACAAAGGAAAACAATCTGGAGACATCAGGCTTTGATTTTGTTGGTTTTAGTCAAGATAATTCCCATGAAAGTCTTTCTCTAATGTTTCATAGTAGTGTGAGATGACCTCTGACTTCCCTAAGCTTGTGTCTGATATTCTCATGATGAAAGTTGACAAAGACTCAAGATCTCTGATAGGAGGATCATGGCAACACTAGATTTAACTAAAAAGAATGGAGCAACATAACAGTTGCATGGGGAGACAAAGAAATTGATGGATGGATAGGAAGGAGTTCAGGGAGGTAGAGAAACAGGAGGGCTCCATGTGGTATGGATGCAAAGCAATTCCAAATGGGAAAAATTCAAGGATCCTAAACCTCCCTAAATTCAAAAGAGAAAAGTCATTGCCTCTCCCTTCTTCCACACTGAATTCTTGGCCACCTTCTTTAGGGGATAGAAGAGCAACATCTTCTGCCCTAGCATTGTATGGCTTCTCCTCGTGTCCTTGTGTGCTTTGGGTAATTCCAACCTTTTATTATGCAAAAATTCCAATATGCTTTGAAAATGCAAGAATATGTTAGTACAATTGATGTTATATTTGTTACCTCTGCATTTACTAACAGGAAAATGAATTTGTTAAAATACTCTCAAATCAGGTTTTGGAATTTCATAAGCAAGCAAGATGCAATAAAGCCTATTCTTTCCCCAAAATTATCACTTTTGCAGGTCTTGCTCATCTGAGACTAGCAAAAGTAAGTAATGATAGCAGTTCTGGAAGCATGTTTTTCCCAGTCATCATGACCTCTCTACTCTCACACTCTCCACCCTAGTATAGATCTTTATCACCTCTCACCTGGATTCCTGCAACAGCTACCATATTGGTCTCTCTGCTCCCAGTCTCTGCCCTCTGCCATCTATCCTCCATATAGCTATCAAATTTATAACAGATTGGATTTCCTCTCTCTCTCTCTCTCTCTCTCTCTCTCTCTCTCTCTCTCTCTCTTTCTCTCTCTGTGTGTGTGTGTGTGTGTGTGTCTTTCTCTCACTAAAATTTATTCAATGACTTCTAATATAAAATACAAAACAAAACAAAAACCATGTCTTTAATTTACTCTCTCCTCATCTCCACATCTCCCAGAATCACTAGCTTCCTTCAAAGCAGTTTGGTTGCTACATTATAAATGAGGAATTTCTTGAACCCCATCTCCCAGACTTCAAACACTTTTACCTCCTGAAATTACTTTGTTTTAATTATAAGTATGTATATTTTATCCCCCATTAAAACATAAATTCATCAAGTGAAAGGTTTGTTTCTTTTTTTTTTTACCTTTGTTTCTCTAGAACTTAGCACTGTGCCTGGCACATAATAGCTTAACATAGCATACAACATAGTAGATGTTTTTTAAATGCTTGTTAAATCCTGAAAGACTTGTGATGGGGAAAGTTCTCCACCTCCAGAAAAAGAACTGTTGGAGTCCCTTTTCATATCAGTGTATTTATGGCTTTATTTTGGGGGGTTTGGTTATATATGACTTTGCTCTTACAACAATGACTATATGGAAGTGTGTTTTGCATGACAATAAAAAATGAAAAAAATGCTAATTAAATTTAATTGGATATCAACCAATTAGTAAAAAATATAAAGTTGTCCATATGAGATAGAGTACTGCCAGTTAGTTGTCTCTCTCATATCTATCATGTAACTGCTATGGTTTGAATGCTTTGTTAGAGGAAGAAAATAATTTGCATAAGGGGCTTTCCCAACATCTCACTTTGGGCTTGACTGAAAGGATGCTAGAAGGAAGCACTTGAAAAGAATAAACAGGACAAAAAATCTATGGCTTTAAATATTCTCATTAGTATTTATCTAATAATCTGCTAGGGGATTTTAAAAATTAATTAGTATTTCTATGAAGACAGTATGTCAGTATGTTACATGGAGACAATAGCCTTTACTACTCCATTTCACACATTAGGAAAAAAAAATGAAGGTAGCTCAGTAGTTAGAAAGAAGGTCCTGGATTCAAATCAGGTCTCAGATACTTCCTAAGCTGTGTGGCCCTGGGCAAGTCATTTATCCCCAAATGCCTAGCTCTTACCATTCTTCTGCCTTGGAACTGATAGTACTGACAAGATGAAAGAATAAGGATTTTAAAGAAAAGAAAACAGAAAAAAATGAAATGGAGGAAGACTGACTTTCTCTTGTCTAGTTAGTTCATCAGTTGCATAAACAAGAATGAAATCCAGGAGTTACTGATACTCAGACTTGTTATAAACATTTGTGAGTTGAAGTGATAAACGTTATTTGAGGAGACAGGTAGGTGACTCATTGGATTAGGAGATGGGAGGAGATGGATTCAAATCTGGTCTCAGATACCTCCTAGCTGTGTGACCCTGAGCAAGTCACTTAACCCCCACTGCCTAGTTCTTATCGGTCCTCTGCCTTGGAACCAATACACAGAAATGATTCTAAGTCAGAAGGTAGTAGTTTAAAAAAAAAAAGTTATTTGGAGCTAGCACTTGATAAACTGACTGATTCATTTAAGGGACACTCCAAAAATGGTCACATTATTTAATTTCTGAGTCTTAGTTTCTATATCAGTAACACAGGGATATTAATACTTGTACTACTACCCATAGAGTTGCTCAAATGAAATGATGCATATAAAGTAATCTGTAACCATAAAACACTTGAAATGTGTATGTTATTATTTACATTATATATATTTCTTATGTATAATTATATACAATTAGCTGTGCCTTATATAAGCCATTGTGTGCCCCTTTTTGCCTGGGGGTGTGTGATTAGAAGAGCCTGTGTAAAGATCATTTTCATGATGAGATAGCATATATTAAATATGAAGTGCTCAGTGATAAAGGCAAGTAGTTGGCACAGTAGATAGAGTGCAAGTCCTAAAATCAGGAAGACTAGTGAGTTCAAATCCAGCCCCAGATACATACCTATATGACCTTGGCCAAGTCACCTAACCCTGACTGCCTCAGTTTCCTCATCTGTAGAATGAACTGGAGAAGGAAATGGTAAACCACTCCAGGATCTCTGACAAGAAAACCCCAAATGGAATCATGAAGAGTCAGACTCAACTGGAAAAAAAAAATGACTGAATAACAATAACAGTGATGATAGACTGGGTACCATGGAATTATTATAAACAGACTTGGTCCTTGCATCTCTAGCAGCTCTTGTTTAAACCCAGGCACAGTGTGAGGCAACCAAAGGCATGTCAACAAAGAGATGTGATTATCTTTTTAAGACTCACCTCATCCCTTCAGCAGCCATTTTATCCAGTTGTGGAGTGTCCTTTGTTTCTGCCCAATTTGCCCCCAAGTCACCCCATCCCATATCATCAGTCAAAATGATTATAAAATTAGGCCTCTGGAGGCCTGTCTTCCTAAAGAAACGAAAATCCACAAGAGAGAAAAGCAATCCTGTTAAACTTGCACCCAGCAGCAAAACTTTCAGAAAAAGTCCCTCCATGGTTTTAAAAGGGCTGGATTCCGGGAATCTGGAGCAGAAGTGGGTGGTGTTACTCCAAATCTTTCCTTTGGCTATCTTCTACTCACCTTAATTTCAAGGGAGCCCCTCAGGAGAGAGAATTAGGAGCAGCACAAAAAAAGTTTTCTCCTTTTCAGTGGTGGCAATACCAAAACTGAAGTTAACAGACTGTGATTCTGGGAGCTGGGGAATTAGGAAACTTGCAGCCCACAAGATGGCCTTACTCTTTCCTGTCAGTGAACCTTATCACTCACCAGATAGCTGGAGGGACACATTACACTGGCTTCTGATGTTTACATATGGGGCCCACTGAAAAAAGCTAGTTTTTTTTTCTTGTTTCTTTTCTTTTAACAAGGCCTACAGTTCCAAAGGCTGTGGCTCCAGTTCTTCTACAAGTTTCCATATCATGGTCTCTTAGAAAATGGCTCCACCATGTAGTCATGAGAATAACAAACTAATGTTATTTGAGCTGCAAAAGAAATCTCACAGCTGCTTGGGGTGCTGCTTTCCTATGAGTTGAGTTCAGGCAGCTGCAGAACACCTGGATGTTCTTAGTGGATGCAGTGGACATTGGGCGAGGATTCAAATTCCAGATGGTGGAGTGCTTCATTTCTTTGGTAAGTTTTTCTGAAAATGCACAAACACAAACATACACTCACTCACATACCCATTGAAGAAGAAAATTAGACTCAAAACTTCCAGCACAGCTGTGTTTTATTTGGTAGGTTGGAAAAGAATGGCTTTTCCATGCCAACAGATGTTTTCTTCCCCACTCAAATATTTAACCTGTACATCGCCTTCTCTACCTCTAAAATAGTAATGACACTATTTCCAAATGACCTGATTCACAAAGACTGAAAAAAAAAATCTTTCAAAAACACATTACCAGTCCTGAAGGAGGTAGGTAGAAAAAAAGGGCAAAAGTTCCACTAGGATATCATTCTTTGTAATAATGATGCTATTAAATAACATTGTTTTGCAAATATTATGGAATAATAATAAACAATTAACATTCTAGAACTAGAAAGGACTTTGGAAACTATCTAGTCCAACCATGTCTTTTTATAGATGAGCAATCAAAGGCCCAGGGACATGAATTCACTTGTCCAGGATCACACTGGTAACTGGCAAGTTGGGATTTGAACTTTCTCCTTTGTACCATGTTGCAACACTTTTACATCTAGTATAGCATTTGAAAAAAGGAACTGTGCCCTTTTTTTCAACTTGACATGCTTCCTTTAATAAGATATTTGAAGAGATGATAGAAAACTAGATTATCATGAGTCTGGCACAGACTAGACTAGAAAGTACTAGAAAAAAGAAAAACTGCTCTAAGTAATTTTAATTTCATCTCCTTCAGAACAAAAAACAAGTAAGAGATCAGAGTAGGAAATGGAATCAGCATGAGGCCAATGTCTTTAGTACATCAAGGAGTCTTTATTCACAAGGTCAGTAAGGAGATGAGTGAGCAGAGGCAGTGGGATATATGAGGACATCAATTTAAAATAAGATATTCAGGACTAAGAGGAAGGCATACCACTTTAGAATATAACAAGATGGGTATTTCCATTCTACTATGACTGGCATGATAGATTAGTCATAATTAGTCATTAATATATTATGGAGATACATATCTGATATTATAGAACCAGCTAACTCAACCATTCACAGTTAATCAGTTAACAAACATTGCTTAAGAAGGACCTACTATGTGCTGGACAGTATGCTAAATGCTGTGGATACAACTTTTTTGTTTTTTAAAAAGGGCCTGTCCTCAAGGGCAGTCCCTCACAGTCTAATGGGGAAAACAGCATGCAAACAATAAGTAAATATACATGTAATAAAATAAATTTAAGATAATCAACAGAGGAAAAAGCACTAGTATTAAGGAGGATAAGATTTTAGATGGCACTTGAAAGTAGCAATAGAAGGAGATGAGGAAGGAGAGAACTCCAGAAATAGGGAACAAGCAGTAAAAATGCTCAGAATTAAAAGATTGAGTATCTCTTGTGAGGAGCAGCAAGGAGGCCAATGTCACTGGATCACACACAGTATGTGGTGGCAAAAAGAGTAAGATGTAAGAAGCCTGGAAATATATGATGGGATCAGGTAATTAAGGGATTTGAATGCCAAACTGATCCTAAGTTGGTAGGAAACCTCTAAACTTTATTGAATGAGGTGTGGAGAGGTAACATGGCCAGATCTGCATTTTAGGAAAATCAGTCAGGCAGTAGAATAGACAGATGGTAGCCTGAAGTGGGGAAAGGCTTCAGGCAGAGAGACCAACCAGAAGATTATTGCCAACAGTCTTGGCTGCACCAAGGTGATGGCAGTGTCAGAGGAGATAAGGGGGTGTTATATGTGAGATGTTGTGAAGGGAGGATTGATAGGACTTAGCAAGATATTGGGTATGGGGTGGGAGGAATAAGTGAGAATAAAAAGTTAAGGATTTCTGAGCTTAGGTGGCTTGGAAGACAGAAATAGGAAAATTGGGAAGAGGAGAAGGTTTGAGGCAGGAAGAGGGGGAATGAAGGGGAAAATAGATGGCCAGTAGGCAGCTGGTGATATAAGACTTAAAGTCAGCAGAGAAGTTAGGGATAAATAAGTACATTTATCAGCAAAGAGATATCAGCATAGATAATAATAAGAATTATTGGCATAAAGATGAAAATTGAATCCATAGAAGCTGATGGAATTACTCATTGAAAAAGTTAAAGGTTAGGGGGCAACTGGGTGGTTCAGTGGATTGAGAGCCAGGCTTAGAGACAGGATTCAAATGTGACCTCAGACACTTCCTAGCTTTTTGACCCTGGGTAAATCACTTAACCCCCATTGCCTAGTCCTTACCACCCTTCTGCCTTGGAACCAATACTTAGTGTTGATTCTAAAACAGAAGGGAAGTAAAAAAAAAAATTATAAGTGGAAGAGAAGGCAGTCCAGGATAGAACCTTAAAGGACATTCATGGTTAATAGAAATGGCATAAAGAGGCAGCAAAAGAGTTGAAGAAAGAGCAGTTAAGTAGGATTAAAAACCAGGAGGAAGCAATGTCATAAAAAAAAAACTAGGAAGAAATTAATATATCAAGGAGAAGAGGTGATTGATAGTGTTAAAGGCTGTGGAAAGGTCAAAAGGGATGAAGATTGAGAAAGGGCCATTAGATTTAGCAAAATGGACTAATAGAAAGAGAAATGGAGTTTTCCAGTGTTGGTGGTGGTGTAAATGGAGAAAGAATTCCAAACCTGAATTATCAGGATAACTTAAAGGGAGCACTGACTATGGGGTCAGAATCCTTTCTTAGACTTGCTATATTCATTTATAAAATGAAGTGATAGGACTGGATAGCCTCTGAGTCCTTACTAGTTCTACAGCTATTACGAGGCTCAATAGTGGTGGGGAGATTCTGGGTGTTGAATATTGCAACTACTTTGGATACTGTTGATGTGCTCATCAATTTTGCTGAACTGCTTTTTTCCCCTCTTCTTTTTATAATCTTTCTTACAAGGAATGGTTCCCTGGGTAGGGATATATAGAGAAATGAATGTACTATAAAAACAAAAGACATAAATAAAATTTAATTTTTTAAAAGAAAGGGCAGATAGATGTTTAATCAAAATAAAAGAAACTCCAAGACAACAGCCACAGTCATCTGGTAGTCAATGAATCCATTGTGGAGAAATGCAAATCTTTCTGAATTCCAAAATGAGACCCACACTTTCAAAATTAAATTTAATCAAATAGTATTTGTGGAGGGAGGAAAAAAAAACATTTCTCTCTCCTAGAACAACAATATACACACAAAGGCTGTTTAATAAATACTTGTAGTCTGACTGACTCCCATTTTCTTTCAAAAGCAACTAGCCTGAAGTGGATAACACAGCACCTGGCCTAGAGTCAGGAATATTTCAATTCAAGAATAGCCTCAGACACTAGTTGTGTGACCCTGGGCAGGTCACTTCATATCTTTTTGCCTCCATTTCCTCTTCCATAATATGGGCATAATATCTTCCTCCTAGTGTTGTTTTGCGGATCAAAATTATAAATCAAAATTATAAAATTTGAAGAGGAAAATTATAAAGCACTTCGGACAATCCCTGGCACATAGTAAGTACTATATAAATATTGTATATAAATATATATAATAAATTATTATTCAATTAGATTTACTTAGTTTAGAATCCTAAACAGTTTTGTTTCGAGTCAGTAATCCATTTAGGTTGATCAAAGCAAACAAGGGTTCTAAAGGTACAAATTTTCATGAGAGAGAAGTCCCCCAAAAGGAACAAATAGAGATTGTTTTCTTGTTACTGTTCTCCAATATAAAGTTCCTTGGGGATTTTAAAAGATAACTATTAATATTCATCACTAGAAAAGAATGGACATAAGCTAATTAATCTAGCCTCTCCCTCTCTTCTCCTCCACCCCATTCAACTCCCTAGGGAAAGATTTAATTTCCTATCCTGTCCTCAACTTTTTATTGAAGAGAAAAAAACAAGCTAAGATTAAGAGATTTGTTTATAGATGTAAGTCAAGGTCAAGGCTAAAAACTTGGTGCTCAGGTGCCCAGATGAATCTGGCCCTTATGGTACTTTCAGAAATCATTATCTCTGCATTTGCATTTTTTCACCTCTGTTCAACACTCATTCTTCCCACACATCTCATTAAAAATAGAGGTAGGGCAAGAAACATGAATAGGCAATTCTCAGGTAAAGAAATCAAAAGTATCAATAAGCACATGAGAACGTGTTCTAAATCTCTAATAATTAGAGAAATGCAAATCAAAACAACTCTGAGGTATCACCTCACACCTAGCAGATTGGCTAAAATGAAAGAAGGGGAGAGTAATGAATGCTGGAGGGGATGTGGCAAAATTGGGACATTGATGCATTGCTGGTGGAGTTGTGAACTGATCCAGCCATTCTTGCTGGCAATTTGGAATCATGCTCAAAGGGCTATAAAAGAATGCCTGCCCTTTGATCCAGCCATACCATTGTTGGGATTGTACCCCAAAGAGATCATAGATAAACAGACTTGTACGAAAATATTTATAGCTGCGCTTTTTGTAGCGGCAAAGAACTGGAAAAGGAGGGGATGTCCTTCAATTGGGGAATGGCTGAACAAACTGTGCTATATGCTGGTGATGGAATACTATTGTGCTAAAAGGAATAATAAACTGGAGGAGTTCCAGGTGAACTGGAAAGACCTCCAGGAACTGATGCAGAGTGAAAGGAGCAGAGCCAGAAGAACACTGTACACAGAGACTGATATACTGTGGTAAAATTGAATGTAATGGACTTCTGTACCAGCAGCAATGCAATGACACAAGACAGCTCTGAGGGATTTATCACTACCCACATTCAGAGGAAGGACTGCAGGAGAGGAAACATAGAAGATAAACAATTGCTTGAATGCATAGGTTGAGGCAGACATGATTGGGGATGTGGACTCGAAACTACCACACCAATGCAACTAACAACAATATGGAAATAGGCCCTGAACAAGGACACAAGTTACAACCAGTGGAAATGTGCGTCGGCCATGGGTGGGGGGGGGGGGTTAAGGGGAAAGTAGGGGCATAAAGTATGTAAACAGGTTAAAAATGAATATTAATAAATGTTTAATAAAAAAATAGAGGTAGGGAAAGTAGGCATGGAAAAGAGGGAAATTTCAACAAAGGGGAAAAAAAGATGCTACCAGAAAAGATACATTTCTATTCCCTGACTTTTCAATTCAATTCAGCAAATAGTTATTAAGCACCCATTATATGCTTCCCCAGTCTACTGGGATGGGATTACATTGAGCCAAAGAGGAAATCAGAAGCCATTTCATCCAATTCCCTCATTTTACAGATGAAGAAACTGAGGCCAAGGGAGGTTGTAGTGCCAAAGTTCAAACAACTAGTAAGCATCAAAAATGGAATTTGAACCCAGTTCCTCTGATCCCAGAAACAGTGCTCTTTCCTCTACACCACATTGCCTTCCTGGAGGTTCTGAATATATCATACGCAGATGAATAACAGACTTTTTGTCTTCAAAGAGTTCACAGCCTAAAATTGAGAAGACAGATGGGTAGTGTTAGGAGACCTGGGTTTGAATTCTATCTCTAATACTCTATGTGTCCTCAGCAAGTCACTTAATCTTCAAGATACTAACTTTTCTCATGGGCAAAATGAGGATGGTAATAAGGAATAAGCATTCATTAAACAATTCCTATGTCAGGTACTATGCTGAGTGCTTTACAAATATCATCTCATTTTATCCACACAGTAACCATGTGAAGTGAATCTATTATTATCCTCATTTTATAGCTGAGGAAACCTTGGCAGACAGAACTCATCTTTGGGCTAGAAAAGTCAATGAGCATGAATAGTTTGTAAGTAGAAGGAAAAGGAAAAGAAGCAAGTTGAAGCAAAGGACCTGAAACCAAGTTTCACTTGAAAGTGCTTTAGGCTTGAAGGTCTAAAGAAGAGAAGACTTGAAGGACATATGTAAAGAAGTCTTCAAATATCTGAAGGGCTGTCACATGGAAGAAATATTAGGTTTGTTTTGCTTAGATTACTTTGTTTTGCTTCCCCAGAAAAAGGTATAACAGGTAGAAGTTGCAGAGAGACATATTCAGACTTGATATGAGAAAAAAAAAACATTAGAACTGTCCAAAAGTATAACAGGCTGCCTCAGGAGGCAGATGGCCATTTTTCAAAGTTATTATATTAAGAAATCCTCCTCATGTCCAAGTTAGCCTAGACATATCAGAGGTACCTATTAACTAAAATTCTATGATTCTAAGAAGAATAATCCAAAGACTAAGACAATCAGGCTGAATAATTGAGAGCTAAATATTCATCAGCTTCCAAAGACTACAGGCTTCAGTATCTTAGCCCTGGCCAAACATACTGGCTCCTGCATGAGCCATCTCTTTATCCAAGTCTCTCCTGGAGAGTCTTAAAAACAACTGCAATAACAAAAATAAGGTTGAGAATCTTAAAGACAACTGCAATAACAAAGATAAGGTAGCACAGAATTTCTTGGAAAAATATCTTGTTGGTTTTCTAAGGCACCTGATGAGCTATGGTTAAGGAATATATGAGTGTAGATTTTAAAGTCGTTTGCACAGATATAATTAAATTGATGAGTTAATGAGATTGAGAGAGAAGTCATAGAAATAGAATAATAACAACCTAATAGTTAACTTTTATATGTAGTTTTAGGGTTTGTGAAATAACTTTACATATGTTATCTATTTGATTCTCACATAAATCCTGTGAAGTAGGTGCTAGTATCCCTATTTTATATATTAGGGAACTGAGATGAGAGCATTTAAGTGACTTGCCTAATGTCACATAGCTGCTACTAAGTGTCTAACGATGGATTTGAACTTGTCTTCATGATTTCAAAACCAATGTTCTATCTTCTGTGCCACTGGTAAAAGAAAAAGAATCAAGGATCATTCTTTCTTTGGGAAGACACTCAGTCTACAGGAAATCATTTAGCAGAGATTTTGGAGTAGTCTGATAGGTAATAATACTCCTATAGATTCCTGATTTTGTTGAGATCAAGAAGAATAAAGATAGAGAAATGGCTATCAGGTTTATCAATTAAGAAACAGTTTCAGTTGATTGTTGGGACACAAAGTCAGATGAGAAAGGAATTAAGAATTGAAGGAGAGGAAAGGAAGTAGAGGTAATGAGCATAGATAGTATTTTCTAGGAAGTTAATTGTGAAAGAGAGGAGAGATATAGGACAAGAACAAGAACATGATGACATAGTTAAGTGAAAGCATTTTAAGGATAAGGAGATTTGAATGAGTTTGTAGGAAGAGCCAGAAGATAAGGAGAAATTGAATGAGAGAGGTTTATTGAAAGGAGCAAAATCTCAGAGGTGATATGAACATATGAGTTCAGCAACACAATTTCAGGAACCTGCCTTGGCAAGGAGAAAGGCACAAATTTTCAGAGACTAAAATGGAAAAGAAAAAAATTAGAACTTTTGTGGCAGGGTATCAAAGAACAGAATAGAAGAGAAAAGGTGAATTCAAAGCCTATGTCTTGGGCAGCTGGGTAGCTCAGTGGAGTGAGAGTCAGGCCTAGAGACAGGAGGTCCTAGGTTCAAACCCGGCCTCAGCCACTTCCCAGCTGTGTGACCCTTGGCAAGTCACTTGACCCCCATTGCCCACCCTTACCACTCTTCCACCTATGAGACAATACACCGAAAAGTACAAGGGTTTAAAAAAAAAGCCTATGTCTTTTATTTTCTCAGTCAAGTAGGATGTTAGTTACTCCTATGAAAGAGAAGAAGAAAAGGGCACTGTAGTATAACTGAAAAGAGAAGAGAAGGTTTAGGCACAGCTATTGTGGGCAATAAGATAGAAAATTCATTAGGCAAGAATAAAAGGATTATTATGCATCAGTGAAGGCCCAATTGAGATGAGGATAACAAATTTGTAATGGAAGTTGGCAGGAATCATTTTGACTACTAGCTGGGTCCAGCAGCATACAAGTAGGACCAAAAAGGAGGATAAAACAGCAAAGCTCCTAGAGGGAGAGATGGAAGACAGAATATGTTAAACAAATCAAACTACTACCAGCACCACTTTGATATCATGTCCCCTTAATCCTGATGGAGACAGCATAGAACGCCGAGCCCAAGAATCTCAGGAGTAATAGACTCCAAATTATCAGTCCTGCTTTTGGCAAAGTTCTTACAACCAAATAATAATAATTGCAGAGAAAGGGGTACACTTTCCTCATTAACACCAGAAAATATCACTGGCCATCTTCTACCATCAGGATGATAAGCCCAGAAGCCCTGGCAGTGACAGCACCCCTCAAATCACACACTGCTTGTGCTTTCAACCTTCAAAACCATCATCCAAAATCATCTTCTGTGGAGAAGGGGTAGTTTAACCCTGTCAACTGTCGGTCAACAAACTGTCAGTCACAGAGTAGACCAATCAGTCTAGCTAAACCCTGGGAAAGAGATAGAAGGTAGTATTGCCACAAAGGTCAGACACTGCCACCTGGACCACAACCTTCCCTCAGAACCTGAAGAGAACAGCCTCATACCTTAATTCAAAGAGTTAAGAATATCAGTGCTTGCAGCCCAGTGTCCTGGTAACTGCTCCTAAAGGTGCTAGAGCTACAGTTCTTTAAAAAGCTATTTAAGAAAAGAAAGTCCTTGTCACCAAAGCCTTTGGAACTGTCAAATGATTCAACATTAAAAACTGATTTAATTTTATCAGTGGAAATTACACTAGGGAAACATTACTATCTGATTTGCTGATGCACCCTCAGGACCCTAAGAATTTTCCTACTGCCTTGCTGCTCAATTTTTTCATATGTGTTGTCTCCCCCATTATAATGTAAGCTCCTTGAGATCAGAGGTTCTCTTACTTTTCTTTTATATCACCAGGCCTTAGGCCAGTGCTTTGCACATAATAAGTACTTCATTCATTCATTCACTTATGATATGGGTCATACAGGATTGAGGTTTTTCATGGCATCATTGGCAAAATAATAAAGGGGAAAGAGGTTCAAAGTTTGAGATAGTAGTAGAACTAGTTATGTACAGGCACGGAAAAAGAGGCTTAAAATGGAATGGAGTAGGTAGAACTTAAACACTCAACAATATTACAAAAAAATATTAAATCAAAGCCAAAGGGCTGGAAAATTAGAATATGTACACTATTTGCTATTAACAAAGGAAAAAACTGACCTGGATAAGAAGAGATGAATTAAGCATAACCGGACTTGGAGAACCACCAAAATGAAACAGTGCAGTAATAGGTCTCTTTCACAACTACTTCAGCAAAGGATAAAGGCCATCAGACCAAGTGATAATAAATAGGTGAAAAAGAAGGTGAATAGAATAGCTCTAGAACAGAAGGTAAAACTACAGTGGATGTCTTTTTCCAAGGCCAGAACAGCAAAGGGAGACAGCCAGAAGCCTGTAGACAATTGAAGAAGGCAATCTAGCCTGGAAGGCAGGTGCATGCAAGTCTACCAACATAGCTGGGAGCATCAAGGACCTATAGCTGCCCCTTTGACCTTGGACTTAAGTAGCAGAGCTAGCTTGAAGAGCACAGCTGCAGCCTGCAGCTCTGACTTTGAGAGAAGACCCTGGAACAAAGGTGAAAATGAAAATGTGCTGCACTGACCTGGAGCCTTCTAATAATGGGAACCAGACTAGGATCTTCACCTGTATCCTTGTGTTAAGCATAGCCTTAGAGCAAAGCTTGAAATTCTGTCCCTGAAGGGCTAGGAGCAGGGAGATGGGGCAGCTAGGTGGCTCAGTGTTTAGAGAGCCAGGCCTAGAGATGAGAAGTCCTACATTCAAATCTGGTCTCAGACACTTTCTAATGATGTGACACTAGGCAACTGACAACTCCCACTGCCTTGCCCTTAACACTCTTTTGTCTTGGAACTGATATTTAATATTAATTCTAAAACAGAAGAAAGAAGGGAAGGAAGAACAGAAAGAGAAAGAGAGAGACAGAGAGACAGAAACAGAAAAAAGGAAGAAAGGAAGTATGGAGAGAGGATGGGAAGAGGGGAGGGAGGGAGAGAGGATTAGAGAGAGGGAGGGTGGGAGAGAGGGAGGTTGGGGGGAAGGAGGATGGGAGAGAGGGAGGAAGACAGACTGGGGTAGGTAGCCTGAAGGTCCAAAGCTGATATTCTGAAATGGAGTCAGGAATCTACAACAGTGTGCCTGACTTTTACTGCTGGGAATACCCTATGTACTCTTCTATCACTGCAAAACCATTATAGGAGTGAATTAATTCATTGTCTAAGCCTTTAGGAATCACATTTCTTTTACCCATTACCTAGGCTATTTGCTGCCTCTGAGGCCCACAACTCTATTCACTATTATCTGCTATTGATGGGGCTTCTGTCTGTTAGCTTCTTCTCTGCCTTCATCCCTCAGCATCTTTGCCATCTACCTACTCTTTAAGGGCTAAAGGGGAACAAACAGAAAAAATAACAACAAAACAACAAAGCCAGAGATACCTCTAGAGATGAGATGTCCAAGATGTCCATCCTAGCTTCAAATCTAGCCTCAGACACTTTCTAACGATGTAACCCTAGGCAAGTACATGTGCTCCAGTGCCCATTTGCAAGCAGCAGCTATTTCTGCTGGGGATGGGGAAATACTGCTGAGACCTGAATTTTTATTCTTCAAGGGTCCCTCACTGGAATCTCCTGAGAGAATTACAGTTCACAGTTCATAATGGTACTGGGGTGACAATGGAAACTTTTTGAACTAATGCAGCACCCCTATCTGGCTTTAAATAAGTGGGATACAATTGGCACATGTGCCCATATCCCCAATTCCAGAAATATCTCTAGGCCTTCTGGGGAGAATTCTGCATTGTCTTTTCAAGTGCTTCCCCCTGATGCTTGCATCAAGTTAAAACAAAAGAAAAACACTCAGTTTCTAAAGCACAGTTGTTAAACAATCCAAAAATCCCAGAGACCTACCTTGGTTTGCATTTTCACACTATTAGGGTCCTTCATGTTACATGTCCACATACAATTATAGGACTAAGGACTATTGGTTAAATTGTATAGTTATTTCCAAAGATAATTAAAAGAAATATTACTCCTTTAAATAGTGCCGCTAAGTATTTGGAAATACATTTTGAGTGATCATACATGTACAACCCAGGTTGGATTGCTTGTCAACTCTAAGAGGGAGGAGGGAAAAAGAGAGAGAGATAGCATGAATCATATAACTTTGGAAAACTTATGTGTAATTTGTTATTAAAATAAAGATAAAACATCAAAAAGTTCATTATGTTCCAATCGTGCAAGACTATACCAATCTTCTGGGCTAAACCAGACTCAAGGCAATCCCCCAGTAGTTTGAGTTTGATATTGGGACAAAATATGATGCTCATAGTCATTCAATCGTTAACAAAATGAGATTTACTTAGCCATGGCAGGAGGATACTCAACAAGTATAAGCTTTTAGGATAATTCAAACTGGTTCAGCTGAGCTGAGATCCTTTGACTACACTATTCATGATGATCCATCAAAACCTCAAAAAAGATCAAGAAGAAATCTTTAACACTCAACAACTTTTACACAGAAAAAATCCAGACAACAGAGCAAACAGCAGCAGAGAACAAACAAGTAATCACATCCAAACCTTCCCAAAATAATGAAAATTGGTTCATTTTGAAATCATAATGAAAAAAGAGTTCAAATCTGAGATCATGAGAAAGATGGAAGAGATTTGGCGAGAGAAGTGGGAAATAGCTCAAAAGGAAATTAACATGTTAAAAGACAGAAACTCCCAACTGGAGAAAGATGCCCCAAAATCAAACAAAATGGTAAGCAAATTGGAGACCAAAATTAAACAGCTGGAAAACAGGATAGAACAAACCGAAAAGGAAAACCATAAGATTATAACAAAACCAGTCTCTAAAGACCAGAATTGGGCAAGTAGAAGGCAATTATCTCTCAAGACAGCAAGAACAAATAAAGCAAAGTCAAAAGACTGATAAAATAGAAGAAAACATGAAATTATCTCACTGAGAAATTGACAGATCAAGAAAACAGGTCTAAAAGAGACAATTTGAGAATCATTGCTCTTCCTGAAAAAGTAGAAATTAATAGAAATTTGGACTCCATACTACAAGAAATTATCCAACAAAACTGCCCGGAAGTTCTACAACAAGAGGGAAATATAGACATTGAAAGGATCTACAGATCACCCTCTACACTAAACCCTGAAAAGACAACCCCCAGGAATATAATAGCCAAATTCAAGAGCTTCCAAGTAAAAGAAAAAGTTTTACAAGAATCCAGAAGGAGACAATTCAGATATCAAAGAGCACCAATCAGGATCACACAGGATCTGGCAGCCTCCACACTAAAAGAGTGCAAGGCTTGGAATATGATATTTAGAAAGGCAACAGAACTGGGTCTTCAACCAAGGATCACCTACCCATCAAAACTGACTATATACTTCCAGGGGAAAGTATGGGCATTCAACAAGATAGAAGATTTCCAAGTATTTGCATAGAAAAGACCAGAGCTAAATGGAAAGTTTGATATCCAACCACAAAAACCAAGAGAAACATGAAAAGGTAAATAAGAAACAGAAGGGAAAGGAAGAAAACTCTTAATTTTAAATTTGCCTCTTTAAGGGCTTCAATAAGATCAAATTATTTGTGTCCCTATATGGAGAAATGTTATGTGTAATTTTCAAAAACTGTATTCACAATTATAGTAATTAGAAGAATTATTGATAGGGAGAGGTTGGAGTACTAAATGGTCTAAGAGGATACGATGGGGAAAAATGGGGAGGGGTGTGTGTGAATAGTATATGGCACCAAGAGAAACTTGAATGAATAAGAAAAATAGGATATTCTATACCACACAAAGAGGGCATGGGAAGGGGAGGGGATGAATACTATTATAAGAAGGAGAGGAAGAGAGCATTAATAGGTAATATTTAAACTTTACTCTCAGCAGAATTAACCCTGAGAGGGAAGAGAAGCTATATCTATTGGGATATAGAATTCTATCTAAACCTACTGAGAAAGTTAGAAGGGATAAACCAAGGGGAGCAGGAGAATAGGTAGGTCAAAAAAGGAAGAGGAGGAGAGGGGGAAGAGAATTCATTAGGCCTTCAAAAATAAAAAGAGGGGAAGAATAAAGGAAGGGGTGGAAAGGGAAGTAAAATAAGGAAGGGAACAAGGGGTACTGGTTTAAAACCCTTATGGGGAAAAACCTGGGGAGTTAACTTAAATATTATATGGGTTCAGAAGGGTGAGTAGGAGACAGGAATGGACAATAGTCTGGGACCAAACAAGCCAGGGAAACTGGGGTTAGCTGTTTGGGGAAATGACAGTTGACAGAGTGATGGTTAGATCTTAACTGTCCCCCTGCTCCACCTAGACAAGGAGTCTGTGAAACCAGCAAGTAAATGATAAAAGGGCTTATTAACAAGTTTCATTTAAGGAAACTATAGTCTAAAGAAGGGAGAAGAGGTTTCTATTCTACCAGACTATGGGCAAACCACAGGGTCAGGGGAGGGACTTATCTACACTGAACTGAGAACCAAAGCAAGACAGGGCCCAAAGAATAGCCGGACTGAAGTGGGTATCCTCACAGCAGAATCCTGGCACACTCCAGCAATGGTACACCTTTCCCAGGTCTTCAGCTAATACTCCTTCAATCGGGTAAGTCAGGGAGCTAAACCAACCTGAGCTAACCAGCAACTCAGGTTAGATTTTATAGTCTCTACCTAACCTCCCACAGGCAAAAATCCTCCTTCCAGATATCAGGAAATTAGGGTACAAACTCCACTTCCTCTGAGGTCTCCGAGGATCAGTTACAACTTGCCCCAACCACCATGGAGTCCATCTCAGAGAGAGAAGCCACACTTCCTGCTTCCACATTCCATTTAGAATCCTTCAGTCTTGCCTACTAAGTTTCCTAAATAATAATTTAGTAATCTTCCTCACAACAAAACAAACCACTAGTTTAAAAGGAAATAGTGTAAGAAGAAGGAGCAGAACTAGGAGAGGATACCAAAATGTTGGAGAATACACAACTGATTATTATAACTCTGAATGTGAATAGGATGAACTTGCCCATAAAACAGAAGCAAATAGGAGAGTGGATTAGAAACCAAAATCCTACCATATGTTGTCTACAAGAAACAAATATAATGGACATACATAGGTTTAAGGTCAATGGCTAGAGCAAAATCTTTTGGGCTTCAACTGAGAAAAAGAAGGCAGGAGTAGTGATCATGATTTCTGACAAAGCCAAAGTAAAAATAGATATGATTAAAAGAGACAGGGAAGGTAATTACATCCTAATAAAAGGCAGTATAGACAATGAGGAAATAACAGTACTCAACATGTATGCACCAAATGATATAGCATCTAGATTCCTAAAGGAGAAACTGGCAGAGCTCAAGAAGGAAATAGATAGTAAAACTATACCAGTGGGAGATCTAAATATTCCTCTTTCAGATCTAGATAAATCAAACCAAAAAATAAATAAGAAAGAGATAAGAGAGGTGAATGGAATCCTAGAAAAATTAGATTTAATAGATTTGTGGAGAAAAATAAATAGGGACAAAAAGGAATACACTTTTTCAGCTGCACATGGTACATTCACAAAGATTGACCATGTACTAGGGTATAGAAACATTGCAAACAAATGCAAAAGAGCAGATATAATAAATGTAACCTTTTCAGATCATAATGCAATAAAAATAATAACTAGTGGGAGCAGCTGGTAGCTCAGTGGAGTGAGAGTCAGGCCTAGAGACAGGAGGTCCTAGGTTCAAACCCGGCCTCAGCCACTTCCCAGCTGTGTGACCCTGGGCAAGTCACTTGACCCCCATTGCCCACCCTTACCAATCTTCCACCTATGAGACAATACACCGAAGTACAAGGGTTTAAAAAAATAATAATAATAACTAGTAAGGGCACATGGACAGGCAAACCAAAAACTAATTGGAAATTAAATAATATGATTCTCCAAAACCAGTTAAAGAAGAAATCATAGAAACAATCAATAATTTCATTGAAGACAATGACAATGATGAGACATCCTACCAAACTCTGTGGGATGCAGCTAAGGTAGTACTCAGGGGGAAATTTATATACTTGAGTGCATGTATTAACAAATTAGAGAGGGCAAAGATCAATGAACTGGGCGTACAAATCAAAAAACTAGAAAGGGAACAAATTAAAAATCCCCAGTTAAAGACCAAATTAGAGATTATAAAAATTAAAGGAAAAATCAATAAATTGAAAGTAAAAGAACTATTGAATTAATAAATAAGACTAGAAGCTGGTACTTTCAAAAAAAAAAACAAAATTGACAAAGTACTGGTCAATCTAATTTAAAAAAGGAAAGAAGAAAACCAAATTGACAGTATCAAAGATGAAAAGGAAGACCTCACTTCTAATGAAGAGGAAATCAAGGCAATCATTAAAAACTATTTTGCCCAATTATATGGCAATAAATATAGCAACTTAGGTGAGATGGATGAACATTTACAAAAATATAAATTGTCTAGATTAACAGTAGAAGAAATAGAATACTTAAATAATCCCATATCAGAAAAAGAAATTGAACAAGCCACCAAAAAACTCCCTAAGAAAAAATTCCCAGGGCCTGATGGATTCACAAGTGAATTCTATCAAACATTCAAAGAACAACTAATCCCAATACTATACAAATTATTTGACATAATAAGCAAAACAATGTAATGCCAATGTAAAACAATTGCAATGTAGATGAAATGGCTGAATGTTTTGGGGAAAAAAAACCACACAATCAAAAATCCTAGAGACAGAGATGATGCTCCTAGGGTGGGGGTTGAACTAACTCCTAACCAACATCTGAGGACCCATGGGTGCCCTTCACCAGCACTGCGTTCTGTACCCTGGGCGTTGATCGGCTCAGTGACTATAACATTGATCTATTTCCTCTCCTGCTACTTCGTGGATTTTTGCCTATCACAGGGGTGTCTGGAACGTAACTCCTGCAATAGGTGAGGAATCCCTGTACAGTCAAAAACATAAGAAAGGGGCAGCTAAGTGGCTCAGTGGATAGAGAGCCAGGTCTGGAGATGGGGGGTTCCTGGGTTCAAATCTGACCTCAGACATTTTTTGGCTGTGTAATCCTGAGTAGGTCACCTAACCCTAGCTGCTTAACCCTCACTGCTCTTCTGCCTTGAAACCAAAACTTAGTTTCAGTTCTAAGACAGAAAGAAAGGGGATGTATTTACTTATTCATTCATGTATTTATTTTTTTTTAAGTGTAAGAAAGTCAGGTAGCCACAGGTTATTCTGGATGATGTTAACATCTGGAGAGCCAGAAGCAGTTTGATGGGAAACAAGTATAGGCAAAAAAGAAGTAAACTGATCACTTTTTCAGATGAGATATTGGTCTACTTGGAGAACTCCAGAGAGCCAAATAAAAATTAACTGATACAATAACTTCAATGGACAGCAAGGTGGTGCAGTGGATACAGTGCCCATCTTGCTTCAGATACTTACTAGCTGTGTGACCTTAAGCAAATCACTTAAGCCTGTTTGCCTCAGTCTCCTCATCTATACAATGGCAAGCCACTCCAATATCTTTGCCAAGGAAAAATCAAATGAGGTCACAAAGACTTAGACATGACTAAAGAAAAACTGAACAACAGTAAATTCAATAAAGTAGTAGGCTATTAAAAAAAAAACTCACACAAATCACTACCCTTCCTATATGTTGTCAACAAAACTATTTTCACATTCCAGGAGGAAATGAAGGGTTCCAGGTCCAGAGTTCCTACAGAATCTTTGAATCTTAACATGATGACTGAACCTACTGGATGGGTAAATCAGACACCTATATAACTGTTACACTGTAGGTATTCTTTTGGAACTTCCAGACGCTAGGACAGTGGTTATTAAACCTTTTGATCTCAGGACCCCTTTACATGTAAAAATCAATGATCTCTTAAAAAGTTTTTGGGTTTTATGAACTATATCTACTGGTATTTACTGAATTAGAAATTAAAATATCTTAGTGGTGTTATTATTATTATTATTAGAATAGTTTTGACTTAACAGGCTCTTTGAAAGGATCTTGGAACCTACAAGATAGACTATACCTTGAGAACCACTAGTCTAAGAGATAAGAAGCACAAATATTTCATCTTGCATTTTTTAGTTTCTTTTGTATTGTCTATGTATTTTGATTGAATAAATGAAAATAAAAATAACTTTTGGAGAAGAAAGAGGAGAGAAAGCTGGTTGTAATGAGATAGGAGAGAATCTGCATCATGACCAGAAATAGTGTCTTCTTTGGAGAGCCAGATTTATGTAATGCTAAATAAGAATGTGAGAAGAAGAGGTCTAAGAGGAACAGAAGTTTTGGGAAAATAGAATAGAGAGTTTCAACTGCACTTACTGCCAGACTCAGTAGGTGTATTATTTTGTTTTAATGAACTGCTTTTATTTTCTCTTTCTTTTTCATTGTTTGCTAGAAGAAGGAGAGACTACAGCAAGACTAGGGCTCAGGGTGGTAAATATGGGCTAAAGCAGATTGGATGAGAGAACTCAGCAGTGGGACCAGAAGAAAGGGGGAGAGACGTTTTCAACTAGGCAGTATTTTACTTTAAATAATCATGATTAGGAAAGAAGCAAGTGGGAGTTTGCTAGTCTTATGACAGTGAAGTATTGCACAGTTAGTGCTGAGACATAGAACCTAGATCTTCTCACTTAGAAAGAAATGTTCTTTCCTTATTTCATCAGAACTTCCCTACTATGTACTCTGTTAATTTCCACTCACCTTTATGTGCTGTTTTGCAATTGTTCTCTTTTCTAGGGGTGATCTTTCTCTCCAACTAGATTAGATTGCAAGCTCCCTCAGAAAGGAGACCTCAATCTTTAATTCCACAAGATCTAGGGCTAAGGGTTGCCAACAATTGATTAGTTCTTGAGACTGAAGAGCTTCATGAAGGTCTCTCCTGCTCTAAGCAACAAAAAGCCAGTCAGTTTTACTGATACAATTATTTAAAGGATTTAAATTATCTACTAAAAAAATCAAGAAAAGAGGCTACCAAACCTGCTTAAATTATGTCAAACTACATAAAAACACCCTTGGGATCTATGCTTTGTGTTCCAAATGTTATCACTACATGCTCTGAAGCCCTTGCTGGTTTGTGGCAATCTGAACTGGTAGACGGAGCACTTTCTTAGAGTCAGGAAGATGTAAGTTCAGATCTGGCCTCAGACACTTAGCTATGTGACTAGACTAGTCACTTAACTCTTATTTGCCTCGGTTCCTCAACTGCAAAATGGGGGCACAGTGGAGAAGGAAATGGCAAACCACCGAATATCTTTGCCAAGAAAATCCCTTTGGGATCCAACCATTCTGGATGGCAATTTGGAACTATGCCCAAAGAGCTTTAAAAGACTACCTGCCTTTTGATCCAGCCATAGCAGTGTTTGGTTTATACCCCAAAGAGATAATAAGGAAAAAGACTTGTACAAAGATATTTATAGCCACGTTCTTTGTGGTAGCAAAAAATTGGAAAATGAGGGGGGTGTCCATCGATTGGTGAATGGCTAAACAAATTGTGGTATCTGTTGGTGATGGAATACTATTGTGCTCAAAGGAATAAACTGGAGGAATTCCATGTGAACTGGAATGATGTCCAGGAATTGATGCAGAGTAAAAGGAGCAGATCCAGGAGAACATTGTACACAGAGACTGATACACTGTGGTACAATCGAACATAACAGACTTCTCTACTAGAAGCAATGCAAGGATTCAGAGCAAGGCTGAGGGACGTATGAGAAAGAAAACTAGCCACATTCAGAGGAAGAACTGTGGGAGGAGAAACACAGAGGAAAAACAACTGCTTGAATACATGTGCTGATGGGGATATTATTGGGGATGAAGACACTAAACGATAACTCTAGCCCAATTATCAATCATATGGAATTAGGGCTTAATCAATGATACATGTAAAATCCAGTAGAACTGTGCGTCGACTAAGGGGGGTTATGGAGGTTTGGGGAGAGGGAAAGAACATGAAACATGTAAATATGGGAAAATATTCAAAATATAAATTTAAATATAAATAAATAAACAAACAAATAAGCAAATAAATAAATGACCAAAAATAAATGAAGAGAAAATCCCATTGGACAAAATTCCATGGGGTCACATAGAATGGTAACTGAACCACAAAATAAGTCACTGAACAATAACATCTGAAAATGTCTTGTTAGAAATCCAATGGTGACATATGATAGTTGGTCATCTTTCAAGCTATAACAGCTTGTCAGTACTGTCACAATGGAATTATGTGGCAGGAATTTCATGTGAATTGTCAAGGAAAAGGCATAGAAACCTAGTGAGGAAATAGATGGATTGTCTTCCAGTTTGATTTGGAATAACACGTCAAGAGTAAGTGCTACTCAAAGCCTAATACCATATCACAATGAGTATTGCTAGTGAAAAAAGCACTAGTCTAGATTGAAATCCTGGTTCAGCCACTAACCAGCTATATAAGGGCAGCTAGGTAGCATAGGGGATTGAGTGCCAGGCCTGGAATCAGGAAGACCCCCCTTCCTAAGTTCAACTTTGGCCTTAGACATTTACTATCTGTGGGACCCTAAGCAAGCCCTTAACCCTGGCCTCTGTTGTACATCAGTCAAGTGAACTGGAGAATGAAATGGCAAACCACTCTAGTATCTTTGCCAAGAAATTAGTCACTAAGAGTCAGACATGACTGCAACAACTGAACAACAGCCCTGTAACCTTTTGCAAATTATCTCATCGCCTCTATAAGTCTCAAAGTCTTCACCTGTAAAATTATGGCTGTAGGGGGCAGCTGGGTAGCTCAGTGGATTGAGAGTCAGGCCTAGAGATGGGAGGTCCTAGGTTCAAAGCTGGCCTCAGATACTTCCCAGCTGTGTGACCCTGGGCAAGTCACTTGACCTCCATTGCCCACCCTTACCACTCTTCCACCTATGAAACAATACACAGAAGTTAAGGGTTTAAACCAAAAAAGAAAAAAAAAATGATGGCTGTATTCCTATGTTTATTGGCTATTGCAAGGATAAAGATCAATAGATGAGAAAGTCCTCTGAATAGTAAAAAAAAGTTCGATATAAGTACATGATGTTATAATTATTACTAAATAGAGGCTAAATCACCAGAGCCAAATGCATTTGAATAGCTTTCCCAATAAAAAAAATTATTGTCTAGCTGTTCTGGACATATTGACTTTGAGCTATTCCACAGAAATTTGACAAAGCTGAACTTAAGTTCAAGAGGCAGATGAGGGCTGGATTTGGAGACCCTGGAGTGTGTTAACTCAACTCCAAGTGGCCCATAAGAGCTGACTGTTAAATTTTCAGTATTTCATTTACACATCAAAAATTGGCAAACACTACAAATCAGAATTTGATCTTTTTGTTGTTGTTGATTGTCTAAATGTAAGAAAGTGATAAAAAATGTTATTAATTCAGATTAAACTTAAAAGTGTGCTGCAGGGCAGCTGGGTAGCTCAGTGGAGTGAGAGTCAGGCCTAGAGACAGGAGGTCCTAGGTTCAAACCCGGCCTCAGCCACTTCCCAGCTGTGTGACCCTGGGCAAGTCACTTGACACCCATTGCCCACCCTTACCAATCTTCCACCTATGAGACAATACAACGAAGTACAAGGGTTTAAAAAAAAAAGTGTGCTGCAGGTACATTTTTTCACCCTAGAGAGCCATTGTTAAACCTTTAGCAAAATATCTCTGCCCTGGAGTCAATTTTGCAGAGATAATTGAACATATGAGAGTTGATGAGATCCCTAAGGAAGAGAAAAGAAGACAAAGGACAGAGCTTAGGGAATACCTATACTCCTTTGGGACAAGAAAAAATATAATGAACAAGAAAATGAGGATTAGAACTAGAAAAACTAGAAACTAGAATTATGAAAGAAAAAAATGGAAGATTCAGACAGGTAGGAGAAGAACCATTAGATAGCTGTGCCAACGGAGAAGACAGTTTCCATAGTTTCTAAAAGGAAAAGGTGGTCAATAGTATAAAAAGCTGCCAGAAGGTCAAGAAGGATGAGCACTGAGAAAACATCATTAAATGTAACAGTTGGGACCATCATAGGATCACATATTTAGAGCTGAATGGAACTATTTGGGTCACCTGACTATCCCTCTTATTTTCCAGACAAAGTAACTGAAACCTAGTTTAGTGATTTATCGAAGGTCTATAAGAGGTAATTAGCAACATTAAAGAGAACAATTTCAGTAGAGTAATGAATTTTTTTAACTAGATTGAAAGGGATTGAGAAATAATTGGATAGTTAGAAAGTAGAGGTAGTATCAATGACTTTCTAGGAGGCTAGCAAAGAAAGAGAAAGATGACAGCTTGAGAGTATGATGAGTCAAATGAAGTCGTTTTAAAAGAGTTATGGAAGCACAGGCATATTTGAAAGAAGTTAGTAGATAAGAAGAGACTGAAGAAGAAATATGGTCAGGGGTTTGATCAATAGAGTAAATTCTTGAAGATGTACAAGGATGAAATCAAGAATATAAGTAGAGGAGTTGGTCTTAACAATAGGAAGGATTACCTCTTCCTCTGAGACTGAATTAAAGGAGGAAAAGATAGAAGAAGATGTAGAAGGGTTTTGAGATCCTGGGAAATAATGAAGTTCATGTTTTTTTTTTTTTATCCTGGGACTCCATTCTAGGAGCATAGGGCCACAACCAGTAGGCAATGGGTCACACAGTCGCTCAGGGTCACCCAGCTGGGAAGTGTCTGAGCCTGGATTTGAACCTAGGACCTTTCGTCTCTAGGCCTGGCTCTCAATCCAACTGAGCTAGCCCAGCTGCCCCTACTTTAGGTTGCAGTTTCTTTAGCTGTTGTAGTTTTTGCAGGGTGGGGTTGCTAGCCCCACGCCCAACCCTCCTCCTTTTCCATCCAGGCTAGGGACCGTCCTTGGCCCAGGAGTGGTAAGGGTGGGCAATAGGGGTCAAGTGACTTGCCCAAGGTCACACAGCTGGAAGTGTCCGAGTCCGGACTTGAACCTAGGACCTCCAGTCTCTAGGTCTGGCTCTCAATCCACTGAGCCACCCAGCTGCCCCGAAGTTCATGGTAGCTGGTCTCAATTATCTTAATCAAATAGGTTAACGAGGAATAACTAAAAAAAGTCAGCTCAATAAGGAGGATTTAGCTGAAGATATACAACTCAAATCTGAAGTGAATCTGGATGGCATGCCTGACCATGTAAACAGTACTTTACAGTCTGTCACCTCAGATTAATGTAACTAGAAATGTTTTCTATACCCTAATGCAGGACAACTGGGTTCAGTAGATAGGAGATACAGATTTGAAATGAGGAAGATCTAAGTTCAAATCTAGTCTCAGATGTATAGCCCTGGACAAGTCACTTAATCCCTTTGGTCTCAGTACCTTCATTTAGAAAATGAGCTAGAGGAGGAACTGGCAAACCACTCTAGAAACTTTGCTAAGAAAATCCCAAATGAGGTCATGAAGAGTCAACAGGAGTGAAATGACTAAACAACAACAATACAATTATTAGGTGAAAATACCTCTTTGAGCTACTTAGAATCAAATGTGTAAAACAGATGTGAATAATTCTTACATACTGAATCATATAATCAATCAAAGGTAAAAACTCAGTGAGATCAACTTAATTAATAAAGTTGGGAAAGACTGAAGTTATTAAATGAAATTAGATCATTAATAGTATTGGAATTGGTTAAAAGAATGAGAATTGACTCTAGGACTATGTTTATCAGAGAAGGGGATTCCAACAAATGCATTCCAGTAACTGTTGAGAATCAAGCTTTGAAAGTATAAAAGACAGACTTCTAACACCTATACTGGAGGGCAGCAAAGGGGCAGGGAGGGAGCCCAGGGGGAACATCACACACACAGGGTGTCAGACAAACCCATCCCTAATGACTGTATCATGGAAGAAACTGGATAAATAACAAACGATGCTGAGGAAGGGCAGCTTGTGTGGACTTTGAAAGGGCAGTTTGAGGGTCCCCTTCACCAGGGTCCAGGAGACAGCTGCATTAACCAAAGGGAGCTTCATGAGGACCATTGGAAGGGAGAAAAGGACTTCCATCCATTGAGGACCTATGAGATCTCCTTTTGCTCTATGTCCCTGTCTAAATCTGAGCACTCTTTCCCCTACATTCTATATGTATCTGTGGGAGAATGTATCCCAGATTTCTAGAGGAAATACTTTGGATCAATTGTTCTTATTCTTACACCTTACCTCTAACTAAAGTCTTGTTAATTTTAGCTAGCTACTCAATGGGAAATTTTTATAAATGGGTGTAGGTGCGCACACACACACACACACACACACACACACACACACACACACAAGCCAATGCATTTAAAATGGGAAAATAAGCTGCTGATCTGGAAAAAAATATTTGCAAGAAGTTTCTCTAAGGAATATTTTATGAGAATTTAACACTGGCCTATACCCCCTTTTCTTTTTCTTGATACCCTAAGATTAGCCTTGAATTTTAAAGATAGAGTTTGACACTAAATATGACTGGATTGATTCTGATTAGATTAAGCTATAACCTGTTCAACCCACTGATCAAGACAGTGGGTAAGGAGCAGAGCAGACAAGCATAGGGACTCTGGAGGTCTCTTGCCCTTCAGAGTGAAGTCGGAGCCCTCCCATCAGAGGTGCTCAGAAAAGTGATGTTGTAAGCAGCATACATGGGGCTAGGGGAGGAAGGAACTCTCTTTTGCCTTGGAACCACAAAGAGAGGAGGTGACTAGGAAATAGTGTTGGCATGAGAAGCCAATGGCCAGTCACATATGGCTGATGCCTTTTTGGACTGTTTTTGTTACTTGATAAATAATGATAAATTAAGATATAGTCTCTAGAGAATTTTAATCTTAACAGTCTTGCATTTAAATATATATAAGGGGGGAGTTAATATGGTGGCTTAGTAGCAGCAAAAGCCTAAACTGCTCTGCAATCCTTTCAAACCAATCATTAAAAACAGCCTCAAAATAACAGGATTCAAAAATGAGCAGCACAAAGGTGTGAAAGGGCTCTTCCGCTGAAAACGATTTGAAAGGTAGGCAGAAAGAATTGGTTTTCGCAGGATAAGGGGGAACCAGAAGCAAAATTGCACACAGAGAAGTACTGGCCCACCACCTCTCCATCTACTATGCTAGGTTCCATGATTGGACATAGGCTAATTTTAGGATCTCCGAATGCCAGGCCACACCATAAAAGAGGACCTCAGATCCACCCCCTTGAAGTCCCAGGCCTTGGAACCAGCCCACAATGAGGCCCAGAGGTCCACAGTGCTGGGTTCTTTCAAGCCTGCCATGCTGTAGTACAGACCTAGCCCCAGGGCAAAATACCTCTCACTGTAGAAGCCAGCAGCAGAGGAGACAGATTCATGAAGCAGCTTTCAGAATTTCCAGTCCACAGACCAAAAAAAAAAAAAAAAAAAAAAAAAAAAAAAAAAAAAAAGGCTGGGAAAATGAAAAACAGCAAAAGAAAGATTTAATATTTGAAGAATTCTATGGGAACAATCAGCAAAGCATAAAACCAGTAGGAAATGGTGAAATCCAGGCAACCACATGCAAAATTTCAAAATATATAAGGGGTCAGCTAGTTGGTTCAGTGGATTAAGAGCCATGCTTGGGTTTAAATCTGATCTCAGACACTTCCTAGGTGTGTGACTTAGAGCAAGTCACTTAACCTCCATTGCCTAGTCCTTACTGCTCTTGCCTTAGAAGATAAGGGTTTAAAATACATATACATATATGTGCATATATGTATACGGGAATTGATTCAAATTTATAATTTTTTAAAACTCATTACCAATACAGACAGTCAAGAATATGAATAGTTTTCAAAGGAAAAAAAGTTAACCAAATGAAAAAAGTTACAAATGCACATTAAAACACTGCTGAGAAAAAAAAAGAGGGGAGGGGTGAAGGACCTACTTATACAAAAATACTTATAGCAGCCCTTTTTGTGGTGACAAAGAATTGGAAATTGAGGGGATGTCCATCAATTGGGGAATGGCTAAACAAATTGTGGGATATAATGGTGATGAAATACTTTTGTGTTGTAAAAAATTATGAGTAGGATGATTTCAGAAAGAGCCAGAAAGACCTACATGATTTGATGCAGAGTGAAATAAGCAGAACCAAAACATTGTACACAGTAACAGTAATAGTGTACAAAGATCAACTATGAAAGACCTAACAATTAGCAATACAATAATCCAGGACAATTCTGAGGGACTTATGATAGGACTTATGCTATCTACCTTCAGAGAAAGAACTGTTGGAGTCAGAATGCAGATCAAAGCATATTATTTTTCATTTTAGTTTACTTGGGGATTTTGGTTTTATATGAGTACTCTCTTATAAAAATGAACAATATGGAAATGTTTTTTTAATGGTAATACATATATAACCCTCTAGGAAGGGGAAAGAAAGGGAGGGAGGGAAACTATTTGGGTCACATAACTTTAAAAAACTTATGTAGAAAATTGTTATTACATGTAATTGGTAAAATAAAATATCTCCAATAGCAAGGAAGGAAAAACACTGCTGAGGCTCTACCTCATAGCTATGAAACTGGAAAAAATAATAAAAAGGATAATTACAATTTTTGGAGAGGCTAAAAGGAAAATATGTTCATTAATATACTGTTTGTAAAGTTACTCTGAAAAGCAATTTGAAACTGTCTCAAAAGTCACTAAACTGGGGCAGCTGAGTGGCTCAGTGGATTGAAAGTCAGGCCCAGAGATGGGAGGTCATGGGTTCAAACCTGGCCTCAGACACTTCCTAGCTGTGTGACCCTGATCAAGTCACTTAACCCCCCATTGCTTAGCTCTTATTGCTCTTCTGCCTTGGAAACAATACACAGTATTGATTCCAAGATGAAAGGTAAGGGTTTAAAAAAAAGTCACTAAACTGTTCATATCTTTCAATTCAGCATAATACTCCCTTACAAGGTCTATATTCCAAAGAAATCAAAGAAAAAGGGAATAGACCCATATGCACAAAAACGTTTACAGAAGGTTGTTTTTTTTTTGTAATGACAAAGAACCAAAATGAAAACGCCAGTGGATTATGGAAATATGTATAGAAATAGAAGGGAATATTACTGTAACTTAAGAAATTACAAAAGTAATGGTTTCCAATGCTTGTCTGAACTTGTGCAGAACTTGAAGAACAAAGCATCCAATAACAACAAGGAAAGAAAAACAATTCTGAAAGACTTAAGAACACAGATCAATAAAATGACTAACCATTGATGAAGAAATATATTTCCCATCCCCTGATAGAGAGGTGATGGACTCCAAATGAAGAAGAGACATACAATTTTGGTCAGGGCCAATGTAGGAATTTGTTTTGCTTAACCAAAAATATTTGTGATAATGGCTTTGTTTTTCTTTTTTTCAACTGAGTGGAAGGTGAGAGAGAAAGAAGAATTGGGGATTACAATCCTCAAAAAAAAAGCCAACAGAAAGAAGTCCAGATGTAGTATGGTACCTGGTATATGGCAGGCATATTTATTCACCTTATTCCCAAAAGGAAACAGATAAGTAGAAAAACTTTCAAAGCAACATGTTAAATTTATTATATACTTTAAAAGAAAAGTAAGTTTTACATGATAGATTTGTAGTTCGTGTATAATCCTCTCCTTTTTTATAATTTATATGGAAATGTTCGATTTATTTGTTTTTTAAGTTCAGATTTTCTTAAATAGAAAAAAATAAGTAAAGGGGAGCACACCACTAAAGTCTCCTAAACTGTAGATTTAAAATCCCCCAAAGTTTCCTCTACAACTATGAAAAGAAAAATAGTCTGCCACTCTGTGAGGCAGTAGGATTTGGGGAAAGAAAGTCAAGAGAGGGCACTATGCATTACTTTTTCCAATGGTACTCAGCAAGAGTAGAAGTGAAAAAGATGGTAGGAATTAATGGAGGTCTTAAGGGTATGAATGGTAATGGGATAAGGGGCACAGAATTCAAAACTAGAAGAAAAAAGATAGGCTGAATTGGTCAATTTAATAATGAGACTGTGAGAAGAAGGCTGAATAGGGATATATGGGGAGAAGGGAGGGATGGAGTTACTGAGTCCTAGAGAGAACAAAGAACAAGTTTCAGAGGAATGAGTCACAGAGAGATGGATAGAAAGGAAATTATGATCAGAGAGGGGAATTTCTGAGTCTGAGATCATAAAAACAGGCACAGTTATGAGAGATGATCAAATCTAAGGTATGACTTTGTTCAATTTCTTTTTTCTAAGATAAGGTTAAGTACAATATTCTATTTCCTCCTCTGCTCATTTGGGCAATTTATATCTTCATCTTTATTTATATCTTCATGTAAATATTCATCCATTTTGCTAAGATTATATAGAGTATGGAAACTGAGAGGGTTGATGGTCTAGGAAACTAGGTTATTCAAGGGACCACCAACATATATATTGAAATCTCTAAGTGTAAAGGCAGGGGTAGAATTGTAAAGAAAGACCATGAGAAGATGAGTGATATGGAGGCTGGTAGATGAATAGTAGGTAGAGTCTGGATAGAATGATATAGAAGGATGAACTGAACTTCAAAAAAGAAAACTTTGCTGAATAGTGATGTATAGTGTCTACAAGGACTAGGCTGTCTCCTCCTTCCCTAATGTGACTGGATGATGGAAAATGAGAGAAGAGCTTACTGGCATGGAGAAGATGGACAGAGACTCATGGAAACCTGGTTCTCTCTGGAAGTGAGAGACGACAGAAAGAGTGGAGTGTGGCAACTGTATACACTTCATACAAGTTAAAACATCACCCCATGATGACATTGGTCCTCTTTGAAAAAATTTGGCAATTTGGATTCTGACTTGCCCAGGGTCACAAAACTAGAAAGTATCTGAGGCCTGTGTGACCATAGGCAAGTATCTTGACTCTCAGAGTCCCCTGGAAACTCTCAAAGACTGTAACTGTTGGATATGACTCAATAGAAGTTATATCCACATCAGTGTTTTACAATGATGAAAAGCAGACCCACCAAAAATAAACTTGAGTGGACGGCCTGAACTTGCTCTAAGGAATTCTTATTTAACTAGTAGAATCAGGAGTTCCTAGGTCTTAAATAACCTGAGATAATCATTCTCAAAACTTTTTTTTGGAAATTGTGAAGAATGCTTACTAGAGTCAATTCCATCACTCATAAATACCTCCTTCTAAAAGTTCTGTAAAGTCTGCAACCATTTTTACAATTGAAGCAATGAAAATTGATTTCATTCTGATTTGGGGGAAGAATTTTATATTACCACCTGAAGTAAAAGGATAGTCAAGTGAGAATTGATTAAGAGGAGACAGAACTTGATCAGATGCGGGAAATTATATGGTGGTTTCAGTGATCAGGAAATTGCTCTCAATCACAGAAATCCTTCCTAGTGATGTTGTATGCCTGATTCATCATGACCTCTAAAGGATGAAAATTGCAAATAATTCACAAAACAGTGGGTGATGAAGTTATAAGTATTCTATAACCATGATATGTGTAGGAAGTAATGTAAAAAACATTTTTGAGGTACATATTGCTGAGAGAATTTATTTCTAATATACTGAATTATTCCTATTTCTGAATTTTGAATTAAGGCTTAGATTCATCCCTCAACCTCTGTACTCATTCTTTTGTTCCTAGGAAGCTCAAAGAATGGTCCATCCTGAAGTTTCTCCTACTGAAGGGTGATAAATAGAAAGGTGAGAATTTGAATTCTATCTTGCCCAGTAAATAAAAATCATCTTAAGCCAGATATGTCTGTTAGTAGCAAAATGGGAGTTCTTGAATTTCCATTGGGATACATGGAGAACATCACACATAACTGGATGAGACAGACACCAGGCATACAATTATTCTCCATTACTCAAGGAATTGGGGAGGGATTGAAAGTATGATGGGCTAGCTATTCAGAAATCAAAGATGTCCTGGGATTTCTAGAGAAGGGCTGAATAATGAGCTTCCCAAATTGTATTTGATGATCCACCTAATGGAACTTCCTGGTCTTTGGTCACTAAGAGAGAACATTGATCAACTGATTTACTGGTTATTGCTAGCCTAATCAATAAGTTGGTTTTCTTACCCAGAAGCCAGGCTCTCCAAATTTTTAATCATCACACTGAATAGGAGAAAAAAGATAAAGAGTATAAAGGCATTTTGTTAGTCAAGTAATCAAAGGATATGAACAAATAATTCTCAAAAGAAGAATTACAAAGTATCTACAACTATAAAAAAGAATGTTCTAGATCACTAATAAGAGAAATGCAAATCAAAACAACCCCAAGGTTTTACCTTAAAACCTGCAAATTAGCAAAGATGACCAAAAAAAAAAAAGGAAATAGTTAGAAGGGTTATGGGATGATACACACACTAGTATATTGTTGATGGAGCTGTAATATAGTACAATTCATTTGGAAAACAATTTAGAATTATAATAAAGTGAATACGGGTATTTTGTGTCAAAAATTCCATTACTAGGCATATATCCAAAAGAAATAATTGATAAAAAGAAAATTTACATATACACCAAAATATTTATTGCATCATTTTTCATGATAGAAAAACATTGGATTGAAAAGAATTTTGTGATTAAAAGAAATGGAAACAAAGTAGATGTCTATGTGGCAAATACTAAGTTGACCAGCTAAACAAATTGTGGCACTCATATGTAAGGGAGTATTACTGTGCTTTAAGAAAGAATGAATGAGATGAACACAGAGAAGCATGGAAAAGATCTACATGAACTGAAGCAGAATGAAGTAAGCAGAATCAAGAAAACAATACATACAATGCCTACCACATAATGTAACTGGAAAGAACAATTACACACATACACATACAAAACAAAAGTGAATATAGCAAAATTACAAAGCAGGGCTTGAGTGAAGAGATATGAGAACTTTCCCAATTCACCAACTTGATGAAGGTAAAAGGTATGTACACTGCACATGTTTTTACATTTTTTTTAATTCACTGATCAGTTGTACTCATTTTTTCTTTCTTTTCTGTCTTTTAAAAAATGTTATTTGTGCTATCCACCACAGGAGAAAGAACTGATGAAGTCTGAATGAAGATTGAAGCACTCCATTTTCACTTTATTTTCTTCAAGAGTATTTTTTAGTGATATATCTTCTTCTAAAATAGGATGAATATGGAAGTATTATTACATGATAGCACATGTATAACTTATATCAAATCATTTACTATCTCAGGAGAGGGAAGAAAAGAATTTGGAACTCAAAATGTGAAAAAATTAATATTAAAAATTGCTTCTACATATAATTGGGGGGAAATAAAATATTACTTCAAAAAAGAATACATGATGAATAAACAAATTAACAATTAAAATGTCATTTGTTATATGGAATGGCTATGCATGGGGAAGGGAAGGGATACTGGGGGAAACTATAACAAGGCTAAAAACAAAAGACATCAGTTAAAACAAAAAATTAAAGTATATTGTTATGAAGGCCTTCAGCAGACTGGGTGGATTCTCTGTGAAGATTTACAGAAATCCTGAATAAGAGTCAGATAACACATGTTTGTACAGGGTGGGGGTGGGGTGGCAAGTGAAGTCAGCAGAGGGAATAGACAGACATATGGATAAGATGGCAGATTCACCAATGAACAAAGAGCAAACAACCTTGCTATATATGAGTAGCTTAAGTGATAAGATAATCAAACAGACCTAAACTCAACAAGATTACCATTGGCATTTTCAGAAGAGTACTTTTCCATCTGAAACAACATAAAGTGACAAAATGATTTCAAGTACATCCAGGTGGTGTTGTGAGGCTTAAATGAGATAATGTATGTAAAGAATTTGTAAACTTCAAAGTGCTATGTAAACAGCATATATCCTCCTCCTCCTCCTATTATAGTCATTAGGCCTCCAGTTGTACTCACTCCCTGAGCCTTCTACTACACTCCTGCTGGATTCAAGTGATATTTATAGAGTTATAAAAAAGTGCTGGTAAATGTTTAACAATAAGTAAGACTCTTCAGAGAAAAAATTAATTCACAAATACCTTTAAGTTTAATCTGAATCATCAACAATTCTAAAGTCTAGAAATTAACAAAACAATATAAATACATATATGCACACACAAAATATATGCAAACTTAATACAAAGTAATTTAGGGAATAGGGGAGCATTAAGAATTAGGAACATCAGGAAAGGTTTCCTGTTAGAAATAGCGTTTGAGTTGAAGGGAAGATAGGGGTTCCCAAAGTTGGGGATGGGGAGCAAGAACATTCTAGGCAAGTAAAAATACAAATCAAATGTCATATATGGAAACAGAAGACTGTTTTTGGCTGGCAACAGAGTCACAGTTAAAGTTAGAATGTGTCTATCCCTTCTTCTTGAGCTTCAGTTGTGCATCATCAACTATCTCTCAAACATCTTGAATTAGATTTTCTATAAGCATCTCAAACTCAGTATGTCCAAAAGCAAACTCATACTCTCTCTCCCAAGACATTTTCCTCATCCTAGCTTTCCGAAAGTGCCAGTTGGACCATGATATCCCACTAATCAATTCAAGGATCAAATATAAAATAGTTTGTTTGTCTTTTAAAGCCCTTCATAAACTGGTCCCTTCCTACTTTTCCTGTCTTCTTATACCTTACTCTTCCCACCCCTACTAACATCCTTGCTATTACTAGAATATGACATTCTATCACCTGACTTCACACTAACACCAAGCTCAGGAGGCCACCATGCCTGGAAGACTCTTCTTTCTCATCTCCAACAAGATATAATGCTCAGACAGTTTCTGTGTCATCCTTCAAGTCTCAGCTAAAATCCTACCTTCTACAAGAAGTCTTTCTCAGTCTTAGTGCCTTCCCTATGACACTATCCCCCAATTTATCATGTACATGATAAATTGATATATCACTTATGATGTATATTACATATGATACCTATACATATATATACACATATATGTATATATATTATGTTGATATATGAGCATTTGCAATATGTCAGTCTATTAGAATGTGAGCTCCTTAAGGGCAGGGACTTTGTCTTTGCCTTTCTCTATATCCCTAGCATTTGGCATAGTGCAGTGATGGTGAACCTTTTAGAGATGGAATGCCAGGTCCTACCCCCATCCCACTTCCCAGACCAAGTGCCCTCCACCTTATCCCACACAGGGGAGAGAGAAAGTACTCCCATTGGGCTGCTGGGTGGAAGGGTGGGTGATATGAAAAATGTCATCAGGCTCTGTGGAGAGGGGGAAGGGAGCAGCTCCCATCTGAACCCCTCTGCCTTTCTAGTAACAAACTCTTGGGGTAGGGGGTGGGAGTGGCAAACAAACTCACAAAGAGTGTTCTGCATGCCATCTCTGGCACCTGTGTCATAGGTTTGCCATCACTGGCACAGTGTATGACATATACTAAGAGTTTAATAAGTGTTTGTTGACTAACTATAGCTAAAGTAGCCTTTTTCATAGAATGTGAAAGTATGGTGGGGTGTCAAAAGCCATGGATTTGATCCAGCCTCTTAATACCCTGTGCGTGTCCACCTGCCTCATGTGTGTTTCCTGTAGACAACATATGGTAGGATTTTGGTTTCTAATCTACTCTGCTTCTGCTTCCATTTTATGGGTGAGTTCATCCCATTCACATCCCATTCATATCTTCCGTTTCTAGCCAGAAGTCTGAGTGAGGAGGGCAGGCAGATCTTTGTGCAGAGAGCTTTAAAGGGTTTTGCCCTGACACGATTTTTCTGGTCTCTGTTAGGTCTGTTGTGGGCAGCCCATTTCTGCCCTATCTCCACACCCAGGCTCCACACTCTTCAGCCTCGGGTCTCAAGTCTCACTGCCAAGGTCTTGCACTGCCCTCAGAGGTAAGTCTGTGGTACCCTCAGCCTCCTTTTCCCCACCCCCCAGAATTTAGAGATTGCCTGGCCCTCACTCTGACTCTGGCACCGTAGGTGGTATGGTGAAAGTGTAATTTTATCTCCTTATAGCATGGAAATGCCCAAATACTGCCTATCTTCAAGGCTGTATCCCATGGCAGAGTCCCTTCACTTGTCTGATTTTGATTTTTGTCCTTTTGAGATGCTTTGTGAGGAGAGTCCCACAGTTCCTGCTACTCTGTGGCCATCTTAGCTCTGCCCCCTCAAAAGCAATGGATTTGGAATCATTACCTTGTTCTAAATCCAGACTTTTCTAATTTACTATCTGCATAATCCTGGGCGATTAATTTCACCTCTCCATACTTATTTCTTCATCTCAAAAGTGAGAAGGTTGGACTAGATTAAATTTTGTTTCTGTGACCAGGCTTGAGTCTTTGTTATCCCTTCCCTCAAAGATCAATGAGCAGCTGCTTGCAGATTACTGCCTTCACTCCCTACATAGATGCCCTAAGTACTGGAGGCAACAGACATTCTGGGTTAAAGGCTATAAAATTCCTGCCTGGGAGGGCAGTGTCATGATCATTAAGAGATCAAATCTACTCACATGTCCAAATCACTCTTGATTAGAGAAATGCAAATTAAAACAACTATGAGGTACTACCTCATGCCTGTCAGATTGACCAATATGACAGTAAAGAAAAGTGATAAATGTTGGCGGGAATATGGCAAAAATGGGGCATTAATGCATTGAAGCTGTGAATTGATCCAGCCATTCTGGAGGGCAATTTGGAACTATGCCCAGAGGGCTATACAAGAATGTATACCCTTTGATTCAGTGATATCACTAGTAGGTCTGTATCCCAAAAATATTTTTTTAAGTGGGGGGGAGAAGGCAGGCCCTACTTGTGTACAAAAATTTTTATAGCAGCCCTTTTTGAGGTGGCAAAGCATTAGAAACTGAGGGGTTGTCCATCAATTGGGGAATGCCTGAACAAATTATGGTATATGATGGTGATGGAATACTATTGTGTGATAAAGAATGATGAACAGTATGATTTCAGAAAAAAGCTTGAAAGACCTACATGAACTAATTCAGAACGAAATAAACAGAACCAGGAGAACACTGTATATGGTGACTGAAATATTGTGGAATGATCAACTGTGAAAGACTTGGCTATACAGCAATACAATGATCTAGGACAGTGATGGGCAAACTACAGCAGGCAGGCAGAGGAGGCCCCCTGAAGTGTTCTGAGATATTATTCCTACTCTAATGAATACAATGAGTAGGATACAATACGATGAAACTTCTAAAGAGTTGCCTTAGAAACAAACTGACAGATGCGCATTTCCTTTCCTTTGGCTCCCTCTTTAAAAAGTTTGCCCATCACTGGCCCAGGACAATTCTGAAGGCCTTTTGACAAAAGAATGCTTTCTACCTCTAAAGAAAGAACTGTTGGAGTTGGAATACAGATAAACACATACTATTTCTAACTTTAGTTTTGTGTTGTTTTTTTTTTTTTAATTTTGGTGTTTTGGTTTTATATGAGTATTCTCTTATAAAAATGAATAATATGGAAATATGTTTGCATAATAATACATGTATAACCCAGATCAAATTGCTCACCATCTATGTGAAGGGGAAGGAGAGAATTTGGATCATATAACTTCAGAAAACTTATGTGTAAAATTATTATTACATGTAATTAGTAAAATATGTTTACAAAAAAATGTGTTCACATGAATGGACAGAAGGAGAGAAGTTGCCAACACTATAGGTACTGAGGTTCATATATCATGGCTGTACATATCACTTTGGAAGAACTTATATGAAAGTGAGTACAACAACATTGCATTGTAGTTAATATTCAAAATCTTTCACAATCTGCCCTCACCCTACTTTTCCAGGTAAATTACTCTCCTTCATGCATTCTTAGTTCCAGCTAAACTGGTCTACTTGTTCTCATTATGTGACATTCTATCTCCTATATCTATGCTTTTGGACAAGACATGCCCCTTGCCTAGAATATATATCTCTCCTACCCTTTCCTATTAGAATCCCTAGCTTCCTTCAAAGTTCAGTCCAAGTACCACCTACAACAAGAAGTATAGAGTTGCCCCTAATTACTAGTGTCCTCTTCTGACCCTCCCCCAGAAATTATTTGTGTCCTACTTTGTTTATATTTTGTATTTAATTTTCTGTGTATAGGTTGTTTCCCCACTTCTCTAACAGAATTTTAATTCCTTGAAGGCAGGGACTGTTTCTGTGTGTATGTCTTTGAATTCCCAGTACCTAGAAGAGTTCCTGTCACATAGAAGACATAATTATTTAATGAATGAAGGAGAGGAGAAATATAAGTTAGAAAAGGTGTCACAGGCTAGGGAAGGTGACATAGGCAGCCTTAGGATGAAGAGGTAAAAGGGAAACTCTCAGTGCTCTCATATGTTTTATCCTGCAACCCATAAATATGACTATGGGATAAAAATTAGCTTATCAACCTGAATGTTATCTAATTAGCTAAACTTATACTACAATTATTCACAAATTAAGTAAATACAAAAACAACATATTTTTCCCTCAAGGAACTTTTATTATACTGGAAGAGTACATTTATGTACATAGAGAATTAATAACAGATCTACAAGTGAATTTTCATAGGATGGTCACTGGCAAGTAGGAAGATCAAAATAGGTTTCATAAGCTTTGAAAGAAGTTAGAGATTCTAAGAGATGAGAAGGGCATTCTAGGCATGTGTCTTAGGAACAATAAACAAGGCAGTTTGGTAGGAATTTGAAGCTAATGGAGAGCTTCTTGAGCAGATTATAAATTGGCAAGATCTGTGCTTTGAGAATATCATTTTGGTAGCTATAGAGAAAATGGTTGAAAAAGAGGCAATGCTAGAGGTGAGGAGTCCAATTGGAAAATTGTTGCAATAATTCAGACAATTGCTGATAGGAGCCTCAATTGGGGTAGTTGTGGTATGCAAGATGAGGAGAAAGATGTGAGAAATATTATGAAGGCAAAATTCATAAGACATGGCAACTGATTGCATGTGAGGGATAAAGGAGGGAGAAGGGTTTAAAATTTGGGGTTACTAATATGATGATGATGATGATACCCTCAACAAAAGTAGAGAAGCTGAGAAGAGGAATAGGTTTGAGGGCGAAAATAATGGGTTCTTTTTTAAATATGTTCCATCTGAGATGCCTGCAGGTCACCTAGTTGGAGAACTCCAATAGACAGCTGGTGGTGAAGGACAAGAGTGGGAAAGAGAATGGGCCTGGATATATAGATCTTGAAGTTACCTGTATAGACGCAACAATTTAATCCATATAAACATTGAGAGAAAGTTGAGAAGGAGGAGAAGAGAGCTTAAGATAGAACCCTGAAGAATACTCATGTACAGAGAATGAGACAAGGATGATGACAATGCAAAGAAGTTGGGAAAGAGTAGACAGGAGTAGCAGTAAGAAGAGTCTTGAAAACTAAAGAAGGGAGGTGGGTTTCAATAATATTAAATGCTACAGAGAAGTCAAAAAGTAAGGAACAAGGAATAGTCATAAAATTTGGCAATTGACAGATTAATGGTAATCCTAGAGAGAGAACTGTATCAGCTATATGGAGATTGGAAGCTATATTGAAAATGGGTTAAGAAATGAATAAGATAAGAAAATAGAAACCAGTATTGAGAGCTTTTTTCCAAGGAATTTGACTGGTAGAGGATATATAAGACTTGATATATAAGTGGTACAATTTTTTTTTCCTTTTGGCAGTTAATTCCTCACTAACTAAATGGAGCAGTGACCTATATAATTGAAAACAAATAATGACAGGAAATGGAATTTTGAACTTGAAGGAATCTTGGAGACTTAGTTTAGCATTCTCACTTGACACATGAAGAAATAGGGGGGGAAATGATCTGCCTGAGCCTACACAAGTTTGCACAAGCTTTTTACATGTTATCAACCTCTTAATTTCCTAGTTCCACCGTTGACTTCTCTTATTCCTTCTACCCTTTAACTAAAGGCATTCCCTAAACTCATTGTCTTTTCTTTAAATAGTCTCTATTTAAAAAGAAATGGATATTATATGTTGAGAATATTATAGGTTGTACCCTGCAGAAAAACTCTCGTTTTATGATTTTAAAAGTACCCTTTCTATTACACTTCTTCCTCTCCTTACAATCACAGAAACCTGGCTTCCTCCAGAGGATATACTGCATATATCATCTCTCAAGCCCCCAAAACATTGATCCAGAAGAAAGAATACATAAGCATGCTTCTTGCTCCTCTCTGCAACTTCCAAGTCCTTTTCCTACCATTTTCACTCAGTAGACTCCGTATTTGTAAGGGTCACTCCATCCTGACACATCATCCAATCCAGATGGTGATGGCTGTTTTATCCACTAGCCCAAATAGATAGATAGCTCAAATTGTCCTTTTCTCCCCAAAGCCCGTTCTTTTTACGGCAGTTTTAGAGTCAATTACTGTCATGTATAGCTCCATAGTTCAGAGCCTGATACTTGAGTTAATGCCATATCAATTTTCGTCCTCCCTAACTATAAAGCAGAAATATCAGATATGTGGGCCTCAGGCCATATACAGCCCACAATACTCTCAAGTGTGGCCAAACCAGTTTAAAATGTAATTGGGAAATATTTAACAAAACAAATATGAATACAATAAAACATAGATAATATTACAATTTAAAACTAAGCCAATACACAGCCCGGTGGGTCCATTTCTATTTTAATCTGATACCACTTCTCTAAGGTAATACAATGGCATGTTTGAGTATTTCCATATCAATTTCTAAAAATGCAGTGGCTCTCTGAGCCTTTTAAGCCTTTAGTAAATTAACTGCTTACTGCTCCATAAAAACCACATTTCCCACAGTTGCTCAAGCCTCTCTAAATATCAAAATTCCTAATCTCCTATGCTTAAATATCAATGTTACTGGCTATATAATTTATTAACAATGTAACAAGGAATGGACATTTACAGTGTTTCAACTGTGAAAAAGATGACAACCAGAGTCATCTCTGTTACTGTTATTCTTGACTTCTCACTTTTGGAACACAGTCCCACCATTCACTTATGAGGATAGCAAAGACTTTCAAGAATTCTCTTCATAATGTTTCTTTATGAGATAAGAGTTAAAAAGAGTTCTCTCAGTAAAGAAATCCTCTTCATCCTTTCTCCCAATTCTTTCAGTCTCTCTTCAGCTACAGAAGTACACAATCTATTCAGAATGACAATTAAGTTTTTAGTCTCTGAAGAATATCTTGCCTTTTAAAGTGAATGCAACAACATAGTCTTTGAGAAAGAAGCTATTGAACCTAATGCTATATGTTGTTGGCAACTTCAACCTAGATGCTGATATATTTTCAAATATACTTGTTTCCCACTTTACTGACTTCTACTTGGTCACTAATAATCTATTGATAAATTCGTTGGCCTTTTCCCCATCTTGTGCCTTATCAGTTGATATAGCTGACCACCCTTTCCTCAGGATATGCTTTCAATTCATTGGGTCTCCATGATACTGCTCTGAGTTCCTTGAGAAAAAGAATTTGGTTTTCCCTTTTTTTTTTTTTAAAGTGGGTGATCTAACAATATATTTTATTGATTTTTTAATTTAGAAAAACCATTACTTGTTTTATTTGTCAATTTGATGGTTATTTTTGCTTTCAATTTTATTATTCTCTTCCTTATTTTCTACAATTTCTACTTTGTTTTTTAGTCAAGGATTTTCCCTCTCACAATTGTTTTTGCTGCATCCCATAGATGAGGCATTTTGTCTCATTACTATCATTGAGGAAATATCTATTGTTGTTACAAATTATTCTTTGACCTACCAGTTTTTCTTGAACTAGTCTTTAAAACTAATCATTTTTTAAATTCCCTCTTAAATGAGCTGGAGAAAGAACTGACAAACCACTGTAGCATCTTTGCCAAGAAAACCACAAACTGAGTCGCAAAGAGCTGGACATTACTGACACGAATGAACAATAAAAATGGCCTTTTATTGAATGTAATTTTATTGCATTATGACCTATAAATGATGTATTCTTTTTTACCTTTTTGGTGAGGTCTTTAAGCCCTAATATATGTTCACTTTTTTTATACAGGTGTCATATCTACATAAAAAGTATGCAAATTCCTTTCTATTCTAGAGATCAATCATTTTTTATATTTTAAAAGTTCTATTCAGGGGTCAGCTAAGTGGCTCAGTGAATAGAAAGCCAGGAGGTTCTGGGTTCAAATCCAGTTGCAGATACTTCCTAGCTGTGTAACCCTGGACAAGTCACTTAACCCTAATTGTCCAGCCTTTACTGCTCTTCTGTCTTGGAACTGGTACTTAGTATCAATTCTAAAATGGAAATTAAGAGTTTTTAAAAATAAAAAAATTTCAAAAAGTTCTATTCAGGTCCTTAACTTCATTTTTAATCTTTCATAAAGGGGGAAGTTAAGGTCCCCCACCATTATAGTTTTACTGTCTATTTCTCCTTTTAATTCAATTTTTTCTTTAAACATTTAAATGAGATATAAATATATAACTACATATATACATATTAAGTATTGTACCAATTTTTTTATCATGCCTTTAAACAAGATGTAATTTCCTTTCTTATCTCTTATCTTATCTAGGTTTACTATACCCTTATCTGAAATCATGATTGTTACATCTGCTTTTTTAGTTCAGCTAAAGCATATTTTGCTTTATATCTTTGATTTTGAAGTGTTTCTTGAAAAACAATATATTGTCAGACTATTTTCTAAACCATTTTGCTATCCTCTTCTGTTTTATGGGTGAGTTGGTCCCATTCACATTCACAGTTATTATTGTTAATTGTATATTTCTTGACCCCTTGTCCTTTGTCCTTTTTGTCTCTTTAATCCAACTTCCAACTTTATAAATAAAAAGGTGGTAAGAAAGAGGGGGTTTTTGCCCAACATATATAATCTTATAATGACCTGTTTCCTTTCTGTTGTAGCTCTTCTCTTTTCTTTACCTTATTCTAATCCCAGCTTTTTATTCTCTCTTCCTTTTTTCCTCCTTTATATTTCCTTATCCAACATTAGATTTTGTTTTTGCTTATGACTATCCCCTTACCTATCCTGCCTTTCTTCTCAGAATCCAATGCACTCTTTCTTTCTATTTATCCTTTCCTATTTCTGTTTTGTGCTTAACATGATCCTATATTAAAATCTGGGGGAGGGAGTAGCTTAGAAGTGTGTAGCACTCAGTCTTCCTTTTAAAAAAAAAGAAAAAAAAAAGAAACCTTTACCTTCTGTCTTAGAATCAATACTAAGTATCAGTTTTAAGGCCAAAGAATGGTAAGGGCTAAGCAAATTAGAGTTAAGTTGTCCCCAGTTGCATAGCTAGGAAGTGTCTGAGGCCAAATGTGAACCCAGGTCCTCCAGAATCCTGGCCTGGCTCTCTATCCACTGAGCCAGCTAGTTGTTCCAAGTTTCCCTTTATCCGATTCATATAAAAGTAAGACTCATGGAGCCCTTGCCTCTATGTTATCCACTTCTATTATATAATGATTTCACTCTCTAGTCCTCTCCAGTATAGTCACCAGCCCCTCTTTTCTCTTCTCCTAAGACCACTATTGGAATAAAACTATCCACCTACCTTATTATTTTCACCTTCCTCTAAGAGATGGAAGGATATAAAGATTCTGAAAAGATAGTCAATATTAAATACCTACTATGTGCCAGGCATTGTTCTACGTGCTAAGAGTACAAAGATATAAGATAGTGCATTCCCTTAAGGACAATACAATCTAAAAGGGAAGCCAATACAGAAACTGAAAAGGGGAAATAAGGAGGGAGAGAAAAGTAGCCCACCCAGAGACATGATGAAATCCCATGGTCTGGGTAGAAAATTGTCTGAGAAGGTAGATTCTCTGAATGACATCCTTAAAAGGTACAGGACCAAGGAAGAACTTTCATTGCAAGCAGAGACAATTTCATTTTTCTCTCTGTATCCCCAGGGTCCAGCACAGTGCCTGGCACACACTTAATAAATGCTTGTGGATTAAGGATAAAATGTACTTAGAAACTACTTTATCAAGTTCTTTACACAAATATAAGTTCTCAAATTTCAAAGTATTAATTCTGGTTCAATGAAGTGAATACTTACCAACATAAACCCTGACTTTAGCTAAATGAGAATTGGGGGAGAGGTTGGAGGTATTCATAAGCAAACTCTCTAGTCTTCCCTACCCTCCTTTGTTGTCAAGGATACCCAAAACACACTCTTCTCCAGATAAAATTTTGACTGAAGACCAAGCCTATTTCCTGAGGGGTTAGCACATATATGCCCACACTCAAAGAACTCTAGGCTTTAAACTCTGAACAATTCAGTGAACTTACTCCAAGGTTGGCCTTTAGAGGACTGGTAAATGTTTTATTCTTAATTGCAATCCAATGTGTCAAGTTTGCTTAACCAACAAACATTAAGAGTTTGAGGACTGGGGGAAGCTGGGTAGCTCAGTGGATTGAGAGCCAGGCCTAGGAACCTGAGTTCCTAGGTTCAAATCTGGCCTCAGGCACTTCCCAGCTGTGTGAACCTGGGCAAGTCACTTGACCCCCATTGCCTACCCTTACCACTCTTCTGCCTTGGAGCCAATACACAGTATTGACTCCAAGACAGAAGGTAAGGATTTAAAAAAAAAATTTTTTTTTAATTAAAAAAAAAGAGTTTGAGGACTATAACTTTGATGGAAAGCAAGAACGCCAACTGTGAACAAATAAATTTATTTTCATGCAAATTTCCCTACGCAGTAAAGAAAGAAAAGTTGTGTATAAATAGGTTATATAGTTTATTTTCCAGGAATGTGTATAAGAGTTTTCAAAGTTTACCATAATGGTTTGCTTTATTTTAATGAAGGACTATTAAGACACTTTCCTGAGGTAGATGTAATAAGCACAAGAGATTAGAAATAAAAGTTCTTAACTCCATTTTTTCCTGGTTCTGTACCAAGATTCCAAATGTTCTTTTGTTATTTAGAGCTAAATAGTAAGATGTTTTTGTTTTAGAAGTGGGAATAGAGGTATATTGATTACCACTGACAAGGAACAAATTTCCATACTGCCTCCAGGAGGCTGAATATGCAAGGGCCTGGTTTTGTAGGAATTCAATTCTGAACTATTCAGCAAACATACAGGTATCTCTTCCATATCTTGTCTTTCCCCATGTAGTTTTGAAATATTATGGGGTGGCATAAGAAATTAAATGGGAATTATTTGGAGAATTTTGCAGAAGCCACCAATGACACAAGAAAAAATTTAGAAACTCAAAAATACATAAAATATATGTATAGTATTACATAATATCAACATATTTTCTCTCTTAATACCACAAATATATACAATTTATTTTTTAAAGTTAAAATAAGTAAAAAGTTGAAATTTGTTAAAAAGAATGCAAAAGCCAGCAGATGACATACAGAAGATAGAAATGTAGAGATCGTTTAAAAAGTTTAGTAACTCATAAATGCATGTAAGGTTATGTAAACACCTCATAAAAGAAAAACTTCAGACTTCTTCTCTGGTAAAAATTGAGAGCCAAAAAATTTTATGTAGATTTTCCAGATCTCAGATCCCATGGGTGCCGTGTTCCTAACCCCCATGATGTGAAAGAGATAGCTGAACAATGAATTTGAAACTGACAATATAAGAAGGGCCTTGACTTCATAATTGTCTCAATTACCTAAAAATAGATGTTCTACTTTTCTCCTGGCTAAGCAGCAAGAAAGACAGACATAGGAGGATAGGGAAGAGATAAAATGTATGTGTCTAAAAATGTGTGTCCAGGTCTTCATACCAAAAATGTTTTAGAAAATTATCAATTATTCTGGATTATCTGTTCCTATGTGTCCTTTATAACATAGGACTCTGAATACAAGTCAATATTTAACAAATATTGGTTGAATTGAATTGAACTGTTTCATTCCATTCCATTCATTCATTCCAAATCCATACTCCAGGAAAATAACTAAACCAGTGATGGCAAACCTGTGGCACAGGTGCCAAAGATGGCACATAGAATGCTCTCTGTGGGCACTTGGCCACCCCCACCCCCAAGTTTGTTAATAGAAAAGCAGAGGGACTTAGGTGGAGTTGCTCCCTTCCCCCTCTCCACCATGCCTAACAACATTCTTTCACATCATCTACCCCTCTGCCCAGCAGCCCAATGGGAGCACACAGGGGGTAAAGGTGAGCAGTTCATAGGCAACAGAGCTAGAGAGGAGCAAAGTGCTTGGGCCACTCTCCTTGCCCTATCTACACTTGCTGAGGATATTCCTCATTTCACCGGCCCCTCTGCCTTGTAGCCCAATGGAAGTGCTTTATCCCTCCTCTGTGTGGAGTAAGGTGGGATACCCATACCCAGCACTTGATTGGAAGTGGATGGCATGGCACTGGGGGGGGGGGTCTCTAAAAGGTTCACCATCACTGACCTAAACCATCTCCAGTGGAAATGCAATCCATTATTTAAGAACTTTGGTGGAACTATCCTCTTTCAGAACTAACTCCTTTCTGCTATAAATTATGCCCATTTCTTTTTGTTCCATTATAGACTAGCTAATATTTTCATACCTCACAACCATCATAGGAGATGTGTAATAAGAGTATTACTACCTTTAACTAAGAAAATAAAAGCTCAAGGTAGTGGAATAATTTACCCCACAGCTAGTAAATGGCACAGGTCTACTTGGATCTAAAGTCCCTTGATTTGAAGTCATAAGACTGGCTTAAAATTTTTTTTAATTAGTTAAAAGCCTGGCTCTACCATTATTGCTTCCATAACCTTAGACAAGTCACTTTACCTTTATGTGGCTCAGTTTCTCCATCTGAAAATAAAAGTTGGACTAGAGGATCTCATAAATTCTCTTCCAAGGAATCCCCACTATGACTTACCTAACAAGGGATCATCCAGCTTCTATTTAACGACCATCCTAGCTGCCTTCTTCAAATATTCTCCATCTTATTAATGTCTTTCATAAACTATGGCGGCCAGAACTGAACATCATACAGATAAGGTGTGATGAACTCAAAGTACACTTACCTATTCTTGGAAGCCTAATCAGATTCAAGACAGAAATTCAAAATTGGCCTTTTCTAACTTCCACATCCCAAGTTGACTCACATTAAGCTCAAAGATTTTTTTCGGAAGTGCCAACTATCCATACTTCCCCCATCTTATACTTGGTAATTTTATTTGTTTATCATAAAATACATGACTTTACATTTATGCCTACTAGATATCATATTAAATTCTGCCCAATGCTCTAGCCCCATGGTGGTGAACCTGTGGCATGTATGCCAAAGGAGGGCACACAGAACCCTCTCTGTGGGCACAGGTGCCATCCTTACTAGAAAGCCAGAGGGACTCGAAGGAGCTGCTCCCCTCCCCCTCTCCATGTTCCTGAGGACATTTTTTCACATCACCCTCCTAATGGGAACACTTCCTCCCTTTCCCCTTTAGGTAAGGTTCATATGCCATGTAAGGATGCAGACCAGATGGCAGTCTGTCGAGTCTGTGGCAAAGGTGATTCTTGTGGTGGGGGTGAAGAGGAGCTAGGTTTGAGGGGAGCATAGCTCACAGTGTGGCACATAGCTGGAGGGGAGTGAAGCACTCGGGCCACTCCTCTCCCCCACTCTGCATTCCTGACTCACCCTCCTCTCTTCCCAGCAGCCTAATGAGAGCACTTCTTCCCTGTCTGGGGTAATGGGGGGATGGGGGTACTCAGTCTCTGGGGGGGGTCAGGCATGGCACTTGGTCTCTTGGAGCAGGGCAGGGCACTGCACCTGATCTTTAAAAGGTTTGTCATTACTTCTCTAGCTTCTCAAAAATCCTTTTGGATCCTGACTGGATGATTCAGTTCAGCAGTGTTAACTCAAATAGAAATGGGAAATCTGTACAAAGGATCTCTATAAGATACATTGATTTAAGACATATCTGTTTTATCATAACTGCATTTCTTTTGTTAAATGTTTCTCAAATATATTATATTCTGATTTGGCCAAAACAATGTGGTCAAGAGTTTAATACTTCTGATCCAGTTATCCTTCACAGCTTAGTTTCATCTGCAAATCTGATAAACATGCCACCTGTGCCTTTATTTAAGTCATTGATGTTAAACAGTCCAGCACCAAGTACTAGTGCCTTAGATATTCAACAGGAGACTTCCTGCCATGGTGACACTTAACCATTGACAATTGTTCTTTGAGTTCAGCCCACCCAACTAGATTGCAATCTATCTGATTATATAGTGTATGTGTGATTATTGATGGTAAATGCGGTGAGAATCTGGACTCCCCTCCCTTGTTAGCTTTCAATGGGCCAGATCAGCTATTCACTCACCGACACCCCAGGGAAGACCTATGAGAGAATAATTCAGTGAGCTTCCCAAACTGGCAAAGCTATAATGGGAATGTTGAAGGAAGGTGTTAGGGATCGGTTGTGACCCTAATGGATGGGATTCCACCCCCCAGAGCCAGTACTATGGAGACAAGCTTCCCCATTCCTAAGTTCTAGTAGCTTTGCCCTTCAAGATGGTGTTTGGTATTTGTCTTCCCCTCAACCACAAGGTCAGTCTTCCTCCCCTCACAGTAACAACTCCAAACTACCACTAATAAACAAATATTTATTATAAGAATGAGGGAATTCAGTATAACAGGGTAAGGGATGTTAGAGGATTTATGAAGGAGGACGGTACAGGGATAACTTCTCTATCAACTATAAACCCCACAACAAGAGAGCAGTTCTGGTTTCTTCTGTAGCTTTGACTCAGAAACTCACTCTCCCTCCCCTCACAATATCCTAACCTCAATACTATCTAACAAGCAGGGGAATAACTACAAGGAAGTGGTATAAGAGGGATCAAGGAAGGGTCCCCCAAGTGTCTGCTCCCTCCATTGTCCAGGAACTACCGCCAATTATGGAGCACAACTTTTTCAGTGTCTTCTTCATTGGCAATGAAGTCAGTAAAAAGATTTTGCTGTTGAAATCTCCAGATTGCCCCTGAATTTTGGGTTCAGAAGAGCTAAATTCCCATCCAGAACCTCCCAGCCACCCACAACCATCCACCCTCAGCCCACCCCAGACTTGAATATCCTCTCAGGAGTCTTTGGCAGTTTAGAATCCAGAATTTTCACCAAACTCTTCTTGCTGTTGGTCCCTCCCAAACAGAAGTCTCTCAGAGTTCCATGGGGTTAGCTTCCAGTCCCTTCCAAGATGGGTGCTTAGTAATCCTTGATTTACCCCAATTTCATACTTACTATAGGCATCTAATTCATCTTTCTATATTTTCTCCACAAAATAGCAGATAACTATTACTAATAATAATAACTAACATTTATAAATCACTTACAATATGCAAGTACTCTACTAAATACAATTACAATTATCATCTCCTTCAATGTTCATAATGACCCTTTGATGACCTTGTTTTACGAAACCCCCAAATTAACCTTTGTCCCTTAGGAACTTGTCTTCAAGGAACTCCCAAAATGACTCTTGTCACAGAATGAATAATAAGCCATCAAACACCCATTAAGCACCCAGCATAGAGTGACTGAGATATCACCCTAGCTAGCCTCCAAGTAAGCCAATCAATTGTCCTTCCTTTCCTTCATTCCCCAGAGTATATACAGTACTCTAAGTTCTTCAGTTCATTGGAAATTCCCAAGATGGACAATCCCATTCATAGAGCATTTTCCCAGAGACATTGTTCCTAGAGTCCCAGAGCTTGGCTCTGTGTGGTATATGTTTAGGTGTATGTCTTCGTGGTGGCTGTAAGAACTCTGTCTCCCTTGTCCTGATTAAAAACTTGCTCTTTGTAACTGCTTTAGTCGATTCTTGTTTTTCCAGTTTGATATCCTGCAAGGTAGGTAGTATTATTATCCCTATTTTCTCTTCAGTTGAGGAAACTGAGGCAAAGGTTAAGTGACTTGCTCAGGGTCACATAACTAATAAGAGACTGAGTCTGGATTTAAACCTAAGTCTTCTTATTTCCAAGCTTCAGTGCTTTCTTCAACGTACCTCCTAGCTATCTAAAGCTATTTTATTGAAGCATTTGCAAAAATCTAGTAAATTATACCTATACCCTCATCTACTAGTTTAGAAATCCTGTCAAGGAAATGAGGATGAAGTCAGGAAATCTATGTAACTATTTCTTCCTTAACTAGATGTTTTATAACCATCTTTGTTAATGATACTTAGAAGAATTTTCCCAAGAATCAAAGTCAAGCTCACTGAATAAGTTTGTAAACTGTTATCTTTTTTGAAAATTGAGGTTCCTCTCCTCCATTCTTTGTGGTATCTTGCCAGTTTTCCTTGATTTTTCAAATATCAATGAAATCAGTTCAGTAATCAAATTCAAGGTGTAGAGCATCTGGACCAGGAGATCTGGATTCATTAAGGGCAATTAATTACCTTCCTATTATCTCTCCTTACTTATCTTGTTTATCAAGGCCGGCTAGTCAACTTTCTTTTGTCCTTTCTAATACAAAGGTTCATCTTCCTTATCTTCAAACTTGACACTTTATCAGCACTTGATCAAAAGGTTAATCATTTTCTCCTTTACAAAGAAAACAAACAAAAGAAAGAAAAACAAAATAGAATTAAGAGACTTTGATCCTTTCTCCTATTACAGCTTTTTTTAAAAGCCTTTTGTTGTCCTAGGCTTTTCTTTTCAGTTTTATCTTATCCTTAATAATCTACTTATCATGCTTTAGGACTTGGAATATTCATCTCCATTTTTAAGCCAACAACAAAAACAAGAATTTGTTGTTTGTGATTCCTACTAAGTGCCAGAGAAAATGAGGCATCTGCATCTCCTTCATAAAGGTAGATTGTTTGACTTCCTGCAACCAAGTGGTGGTAGAAGTAACATAGCCTGAAGTCTGTTTTCCTAGACTGGACTCCATACAGTAAGGATTGGTTTATGTGGAATTCTATTTAGCAGAAATCTCTACTAACTGACACTTCCTTCCTTTTCAGTACAATGAAAATCAGTGTTCTTGATGCTGAAGTCATTCATACCTGTCCATCCTATGACACTCTTTATTTCTGCCCTTCCAGAAGTTCACCAAATATGTTATTATCTTCTTCCCTTTTGTGTCACGCCATGTGCAAAATCAACAGTCTATGAGTGACATTAAATTACACATACTTAGAGATCAAATAAACATTCATTATATTCCCAAGCATTTTAACTTTGGTTTCTGGGACCTAAAAGAAATTAAGTGGCAAGGAAGAATTTTAATTAAAATTTAATTTGCTTACATTTCTTCTCCACTATCCCCTAAACTCCCAAAGTACATCTTTCAGTTGTTGAGTTCTCCATACATCGTTGCTATGACCCCTAAGGATGAAGGTCTTCTTCTAGGCATATTAGAAAGTCTAATCTGCAGAGAAGTAGATTGTTGACTTAGCTAAAGTTGGTTTCCTAGGGCAAGATTTGAAGGACATCTCTCAGTGTATTCCACAGATATAAAAACCTGATAGGCTTAATTGGTAGTTAGAGGTGAGGAGGCTGAAGAGCATTTTAGGCATAGAATCAAGTAAAGCTACAACTAGGGCAATGATGGGCAAACTTTTGAGCTTGGTGTGCCAAAATTCACCAAAAAACCAAGCATAACTTGGGTGGTATGTCACTTCAAGAAAAAAACCATAATTTCTCAATATTTATAGTTTAACTAACAAAAACGTATAATTGTAATATATAACTATATTTAATAAACCAAAAATAGGTAAATCAATATAGGCAGAATTGTCATCTATAGTGCAGTGTCTACACTACACTACAGCAAATGTTTCATCCTCAGCATGCGGCCCCATACTTCTCTGTATGCAGCCTTGTGTCATCAAAAATGGCTGTGTGTCAGTGCTGCCACGCGTGTCATAGGTTTGCCATCACTGAACTAGGGTCAGGAACTATTGGGGACCTCAAATTTAAATGGTGCTGACATTCTCTTAGAAGTACCAAAGAATCATCTAGTTCAAATCATAGCTGAAGAAAATCCCATTATAACATACTTCTGCAAATAGTAATCCAGCCTCTGTCAGAAAAACTCCAAGGAAGTGAGTGGGATAAAGAGTAACCACTCCCACCCCCCAAAGCAGATTATTCCACTTTTGGACAATTCTCCCCTCTATTCCTATACTCTTCTGCTCCACCTGCATACCAGCAGCTTGGGGACAATCCTACCCTGAGGCCAACTCAATTATTGGTGAGTAATTATGCAGAACTGCTTTATCCTTAGAAAGGGCCCAGTCCCATGGTTCACTTTCCATTTCTGGCTCACCCTAGTCACTATTCCACCACCAGATGAATCTGCTTTAACCTCCACAATGGCTGCCTGGCTTCCATGAGAGTATCTTCTGTAACTTCACCTTCTAGTTCCCTTACTTTCTTGTTTTACATCCTCAGTGCCTCATGGTAAATGCTCAATATACTTGACTTCAAGTCTAAATTTGTCTTTTTGTAATTTCTAACCATTACTCCTGGCTCTGCCCTTCCCCTTCAGGACCAAACAGTACAACTAGAATACATCTTCCAAAAGACAGCTCTTAAAATACACAGCTATCCAGGCAATCAAAAAACATGTATTAAGCACTGTGCAAAGTGCTGGCGATACAATGAAAGTCAAAAGGCAATCCTGTTATCTCTGAACTCACTGGGAAAGACATTATACAAACTGAAAGAGGGAGAAAGGTTTGAGGACATCTAGTATAGACATGATGAAGTCTTGCATTCTACTTCTCAAGTCTTCTCTTACCCAGTTCTTTCATTCTATCTCGCATGATATAGACTCAAGATCTTTAACCATCCTGGTTGTCCTTCTCTAGAAGAGGTCCATTTCATCATTGTCCTTAAACTATAGCACCCGGGGCCTAAACACAATAGGAATCTCCATAAGAGGTTTCAGTTTAGAGCACAGAAGGAATATCACCTTCCTATTCCTAGACGTTCTGAAACTCACCAAATACCTTTCAGGATGATATCTGCTTTGTGGGGAACTAATGTATCATAGATCACTCATATCGAAGTTGTAGTCACTAGGATTCTCTCTTCCGTTTTTTCCAGACCAACTGATGTCTAACTCTGACTCATCTTGTACACATGAAGCTTATTTTTTTTTGTACCCAAATGTGACTTTAAATTAATCCCTACTGAATGTAGTCTTAGTCAGTACAAAACTCTTTGGTTCTTGCCTGCCATTCAATTTTAGTTATCCCTCACAAAATTGCTTTGCATCATCTACAGATTTGATAAGCATACCTTTATCAGTCATAAGTAAAAATGTTAAACAGCACAGGGCCAAGCACAGATTTGTTGGGTACTCACTGAAGATTTCCTGTCATGTTGACCAAAATAAATAAGTAAATGAATAAACAAACAAACAAATAAATAAATATGCATACACATATGTATGCATGTGATATACAACATATATCTTACTTTGTATTGCGTGTATTATGCATTACGTATCATTTGTATAAACATATAATCCATATATGGAAAACGGTGCATATATACTTTGTACCTTCTAGAAAACATGTTCCTTCATCATACTCTGTGACTGAGAGCCATTCTGTATTGGGTGGGGGGTTGAAAAGGGGAGAAGTGGCTCAAAACCAAAGCAAAAGGTTTGGGATAGCCCTTTAAATGAGATATTAGCGCTTTCCTGTAAACTTTCTAGTCAAGGATAAGCCATCTATCTCCCAGATGGGAGGGGTTAGCTCCGAGCTATATGCTGACTCAGCCTTTGCGCATTCGGCTTCTCCCAATCCTAACAGCTTAACGGTGGCTGCAGCAGGGCAGCTCCAGAGGCAAAGCAACTGATTGCGCTCCTTTTGGGCAAGCTGGGACCCTGCTCCTTGAGCCTAGGGTGGGGCTAAGGATTCTATCTACAGATTGATGAAACCGGGGAAAGGAAGGGAATGGGAGACCAGAGGAACCTGAGTTTAAAGGAGCCGCAAGCGCCTCACACCCAAACTGGAAGGAACCTGTTTTTCAAAGGGCGGCTCCAAGTCGCCACAGCCACGGTCAAGATCACAGTCACTACCTCCGGGAGCGCTGCGCAGGACCCTTGGCTCCCCCCCCACACACACACACACACACACCAAGCCCCAGCCCCAGCTCCCCCTCCCCCTAAAATTCCTGTTCGCTCGGGAGTGTTTCAGTTCTACAAGCAGGAAGGGGGGGAGGATGCTGGGACAGGAGGTGCTAAGAGCTGGCTTGCCAAGACTGCTGTAAGGTCTTTGGCGCTTCTATTACCTAGGGAGAAGAGGGGCGGTGGTCGCAGGTTCATAAAAGGAAGGTGGCAAGCCCATCTCCATTCTCAATCCGCAATTTCCAAACTCTTGCGTTGCTACCGGTGCTTTGGGCTAGGGATGACCTAAGGTGCAATTTATCCCCGTTTCCTACTGCATGGAAGGGAAGGGCTTCCGCTAGGCTAGGGTAGACATTGTGTCGCTGCACCTACGAAACGGGGTGGGAGTAGGTGGGAAGATGCTGGGGGTGCGCAACCGACATACGCAATATAGCCAGAGGGAGAGACCGAACGAAGCACCCCACCCCATTCCTCCCCGCTAAACAGGGACAGGGGCTGTTGCTGCTGTCTCCGCGGCACAGCTGGCTGAGGACAGCGACGCAGTTACCTTACACGACCCCAAGCCGGGACGTGGAACTCGAGAGCTGCAAAGGGAGGGGGGATGCAAATCGTGTGCAGGATGGCTTGGGAAGGGGCGGGTGCGCCCCTCTTTCGGCGCGCTCCGGCTCCAAGTGGGCCGAGCGCGCGCGCGCGCCAGTTCTACCTCCCCCACACACACCCCGCGCACTGCCTCTTGCAGCACATGGTCGGCGGAGGCGCGCCCCGAGGCCGGCAGAGACCGGCTGAAGCCGGTATCAGAGAAGAGATAGGCATAGACCAGAGAGTCAGGAGGAGGGACATACCGACGAAAAGGGGGAGAAGGGGTCTACGTTGGGGAGGGAGGGGTAGGGTGTGGTCGGGGGTGGGAATGCTCCAGTCGTAGGTGTGGGAGATAAGGAAATTGGCAGGCGACTGGACTGGGGGGGGGAGGGGGGAGAGGGAGGGTAGGGACTCGCCAGGTTCTCTTTTCAAACCGGACGGGGTCAACTTTAACAAACAGGCTCTTTCTTCTGGGCCCCAAAGGGTTAACCCCTTTTTTTTCATGTTGAACTGCTTATAAAGAGGGGGAGGACAAGCCTCCGCCTTATTGAGAACCTTTTGGGGTTTATTCTCTTCTCTCCTAACTTGGTGAGTTTGCTTTATTATTTTACGCGTTTCAAAGTTTGATTGTGTATTTATTTTATTGCAGGGGGTGGCGGGTGAGTAGGGCGCACGGAGGAAAACACCAACATTTTGGAGAGGTTATGATGAAAACATTTTTCCCCCTTGACAATTTGGAGAGAAAGCTCTTTCCCCGTTTGAGGACAGAGAGCATGTTAGCTTATCTTATAATAGCTCTTGCCTAATTTTTTTGTGGGTTCTTTTAAAAATAGTTTTGTTTTAAAATAGAAACTTTGCCTGAGGTGCTCCCAAGGAAGGGGCTTAAGCCTCGGTGGGAGTTGGTGACAGCGAGCTTTTGGCTCCGCATTCAGAGTCCTGCATGAAGTTCCCTGAACGTCATCAAAATCTGAATGTCAGAGGCACCTAACAGTGACTCCGCACTGCACACAGCTAGGGCGCAGATCCATGCTGTCCCAAGAAAGTAAGGTTACTGCCTCAAGGCCAATTACTTTATGACGCCTGGCGTTTTGTTTTTTTTCTTGGTCGGGACAGAGTTTTCCCTGCAGACTCTAAGCATTGTATTTTGATCGTCAAAGTTGTAGCTCTCTGTGACTGCAGGGTTCCTCTCCCAACTTAAACTGTTTCTCCCCAGCTTGTAACCCGCATTAAACTATTGCCGTAGCCGGCAAGTGTCACAACTGTTTTGCGAAGGATGACTTTTAAGGAAATGGGCTATTTTCCTATGTTCAACAGAGAAGAAATAAAAAATGACATAGGTGGCTAGCAACGTTGAATGTATGTTTTAGTGAGAAACTAGCCTGGGAAGCAACTAATTGGAACCATTAAGTCCTCCACCTGAAATTTCTGTTTGCGAAGTTTAAAATTTAAAGCCAGTAATTTACAGCTGAGTCTGTTTCTACACTGAGAATGGGAAAGGTATTACAAAAAATGTTGGGGTCCTCCCCCATAATAATAGTTATTCTTCTGTGGCCGCAGTTTATGGTAAAATCTTTAGACGTAAACCACGTAGGCGTAGAAGGTACTGTTTTTTGATATTTTAGTCAGGGCTACATCTTGCATGGCCAATGTAGAAGAGTCCTGAGGTTCCTTTCGCTTAAGACTTTCCAACATAGAGACATACTGTATGTAAATAAACAGTGCAACCAAGTGGAAAAGCAAGTTCTTCTGTCTTAATGACAGCCACTAACCCCAGAATTTTAGTTCTGCGGTTTTCAAACAAGGAGTTTCCTCAATGGAAATCCTTCCAAGGAGAACACGAAGAACATGATTAAATTCTTGGATCAGGCAACAGCATCATGGTGTAGTAAGAGAATGAGTTCCCGTCAAACAGTTCAGTGGCCCTTATGCAGCATTTTTGGAAATGTTTGTAATTTTTTACTGTACAGTTTGGACTTTTTGTACAAGTGGACTTCACCTAAGTACAGACTAGTTTTTGACAACTATGGATTGGAACAACTTGTCGGAAGCTGTTCTCAAGGGTTACATACACCTTTAAAAAGAATGGGAATACATGACATATTTGCTGAGTTGTAGCTTATATCAGTTGCTGCTAAGCACTTCCATATGTGCCCTTTTAAAAACTCTTCTGAAATGATTCAAGACAAAGCTGCTAACATGGAATAATCTGTGTTGTGCCTTTTTAATGCATACGGGTGGAATGTCATAAGCAACTACTATTACAGTAAAATTTAATGTTTTAACATATTTCTAAGCCCCAGCAGAATGATCACTTATTTCAAGTATATTCAAAAGAAAGAGATTTTGAACAGCCCTTAAATTTGTCATCATGAGTTTTTTTCCCCTCAAGAGTTAAAAAGTAGTTTGCCTTAAATCATTGCTTCTCTTCATCTTTCAGAAAAATATTATCTTAAAGTTAGCCCTTGCCTAGAGTTGTATTAAGATAGAAAGTAAGACTTTAAAAAAATAATTCAATTTCTGATGCTTACTACTAGGAGACCTACTTCTGAAGTGTGACCTTGGGCAAGCCTCTTACTCTACCTTGGACTCAGCTTCCTTTGGACTAGATAGCCTCCAGATCATTTTTGGCTCTAGAGTGGAGAAGTCAACTTTTCCAATTAGGTCAAGAATTTGTCTGCTAGGAAGGAATATTCTAGGGTGGCAAGTAAATTCACTGTGAAACCCTGAATAAGCCACTTAAGAGGACTTCATATTCCCATCTCACAATTCTCTGGGCTAGTTCATTTTGTAAATTCATGGAGCTTATTGTAATAATAGCTGATAATTTGTACTACTTTAAGATTTACCAAATGCTTTTTCTTAGAATTACCTTATGAAGTAAGCAACTGATTTCATTCAATGGAGGGGGGTATGTATGAGAAAACTTAATTTCATAGAGATTGAGATTGTTGCAAGATTGTTGTTATTACTCCTATTTTATGCCCAGGGAATAGATCTGGAAGGAGAGGATCACAGAAATCATTTAGCCACTTCTTTTTATTCACAGGGAAACTTTAGGCTACTAACTAGGTCACAAAATGATAGAGATCAATCTGAGTTACTTTGTGTAATACTGTAGACACTTTGTATTTACTTATCGACATATGTGTTTTATCTCCCCCAAAGAAAGTAAGCCCCTTAAGGACCAGGAACAGGATTCCTTTTTTTTTTTTTTTGGTCTTTGTATCTTCTGGGACTAGCACTACACTTAATTATTTGTTGAATTAAACTGAAATAAAAAGTGGACCCCAAGAGATAGAATAATTTACATTGCCAATAAATAAAATCTCTCTCCTCTTAAGTGGCTTATTCAGGATCACACAATTACTTGCTACCCTAGAATATTCCTTTCTAGCAAATTCTTGACTATAAAACTGAACTGGAAAAGATGGCTAATCCATTCTTTAGAGCCAAAAATTATTTCAGAAGCTATCTAGTCCAACAGATAAGGAAGCTGAGCCCTAAGTAGAATAAGAGACTTGCCCAAGGTCACACTTCAGAAGTAGGTCTCCTAGTAGTAAGCATCAGAAATTGAATTATTTTTTTTAAATACTTACTTTCTGTCTTAGTAACAACTGTAAGACAGGGGCTAAGCAAACAGAGTTAAGTGACTTGCCTAGAAGGAAGAGTCTCAGGCCAGATTTTAGCTCAGGTCCCCACAACTCTAGGCTTGGCCCTCTACCCTCTTTACTACCTACCTGTCCCCAGAAGTTGAATTTGAAACCAGGACTTCTGAAGTCTATGCTCTTTATACAGTACTGTGTTGTATTAATACTATTACTAATAGCTGGGATTTATATAGCACTTTCAAATTTGCAAAGCACTTTGAACTGCTTTGTGAGATAGGTAGGACAAATACTGTTACTGGAATTTTTACTGATGAAGAAATAAGCCATGAGGGCTTGGTTAATTTACCCAAGGTCACTAAGCAAGTTAAGTACTTAAGGCAGATTTTGAGTCTAGGTGATCAGATAAGTTTCTTTCCCCACTACAGGCATAATGTACAAACACCTAAAATTAAGATTCCAGTCCAAATTGTTAGTCATTCTTGGATTTTGTTAAAATAACCTAGGGTAGGGGTCCTTAACATTATTTTGTGTCTTTTATACTTTGGCATTCTAGTATGTATGTTATGTCATTTGATCCTCAAAACAACTCTGGGAGGTAGATGCTGTGATTCAGAGGATACATGACCTGCCCAAGGGGCACAAAACTAGTAAAGTGTCTGAGAGAGAAATTAACCTCACAGTCTTTCTGCATCCAAATCCAGTACTCTACCCACTGTACCACCTAGCTGGTTCTAGTGAAACCACTCAGGATAATGTTCTTAAGTGCATAAAACAAAATACATAGGATTACAAAGGAAACCAATTATATTGAAATAATTGTTTATTTAAACAAGTTGACTACAGATTAATGAACCTCCCACTCTAAGGTATCTATGAATTATTTTTTTCTGTAGAGAGGAATGTAATAGGGAAGGTATTGTCTTCTCCACCCAAAATCTAACCTCATGTACAAAAATTCTCACAACCAACTCCATAGAAATTATTCTAAGAAACCAGACTACTATTTGTTGTTCCTAATAAAGGTAATATCTTTTATCCACTGGTAATTAAACATTACCAAGACACAAGAGAGCTTCAGAAAGTGAAAGCCATAAACTTTTAGAAAATGGGTCTTCGATCTTATATGATTTCAGTACTGAAAGTAACTTTTGTTCAAATAATGGCAATTTCCTTCAAAGATTTGAAATTGCAAAATGGTAAATAGTAAAAGATGAGTTGGTTCATCCTCAATAAGAGTACATTATGTGATGAGAATATTAATGATTCCCCAGCTCTGTGTGTCTTCAAGCATAGGATGAATGACTTCTTGGCAGGTGTGTTTTAGAAGGCACTCTTGTTCAGGTACTGGTTGCACCAAATTACCTTTAAGATCCCTTCCAACTCCAATAATTGTCTAATAAGGGGGAAGGGAATAAGCATTTATATTAGTTTCTACTACATTCCAGGCACTGTACTGAATATTTTACAAATATTATCTCATTTAATCCTCACAACAGCCCTGGGAAGCATGTACTATTATTATCCCCATTTTAAAGTTGAGGAAACTGAGGCAAACAAATTAAGTGACTTGTCCACAGTCACATAGAGCCAGAATTAAACTCGGGTTTTCCTGACTCCTGCCCTATCACTTCATCCACTGCCCTACCTAGCTGCCCCTAAAGTTTAATAATCTTCAAGGAATTAAGAGTATATAGTCAGCAAAAAGAAAGAAACCAAAAGTAAATGCTATTTATTAAGTCATAAAATTCTAACATCTTCAGCAACTATCCGCCAGACTTTTGGATCTAGGATTAAGAATCTATCTTCTACATTCGCTTTGTACTTTCCTCTCTGCTTCATGATTTTACTGAGTCAACAAGTTTGGGCAGTCCTTTTCCACAACTATCTGCACTATGGGCTAGTTCATTTTGTAAATTCCTGGTGCTTATCATAATAAGAGCTGATAATTTATACTACTTTAAGGTTTACTAAATGCCTTTCTTAGAATTACCCTGTGAAGTAATCCATGTATGCATGCATGCATGTGAAGTAATCCATGTATGCAACTTATTTCACCCTATTTTGGAAGTGAGGAAACCAGATTTCAGAGAGATGGAATGACTTGTCCAGAGTCACACAACTAACTAATAAGTGGCAGTCTGGAATCAGAATCGTGACTCCATAGCCAATACTTTTTCTAGGACACTGTGCTGGAAGAGACCTAGGTATCACCTATTCCAATTTCTTTTTTTTTAAAATGAGGATATTAATGAATGAGTTAGAAAAATCCCAAGACCAGGATCCATGTTTCCTGACTCCTGGACAAGTGTTCTTTCTGTCGTATCACATCATATTAACAAGACTTAGAACTCAAAGGGAACTAAAACCATTAATCCAGACCCCTCACTTTACAAATGAAAAAACTGACCCCAAGAGAGATGACCACTGACTGTGGACACATAGCTGATGATTATTATCTGAAAACAAAGATCACTCACTTTTTGGTTACTTTCTATTTTTGCCTACAGTATATATGCTAATGAGTTTTTCCTGAAGAAATTTTTATTCTCCAAAGTCATTAGCTGTGCCCAATTATTTATTAAGAAGTTTTTTTTTTGAGGTAAACCACTTTTCACCTTTGACTCAGTAGTCTTAATTATATTAATTTGCAGGACAGAGTTGGTTGGTTGGTTGTTGTCCTTCACACTCAAAGAAGACCAAAATATGTGTCAATATGGTGGAGCATGACTTGAAGTCCAAATTCCTTCAATTTAAGTAAAACTAGCCAACTGAGAAACATTGGGAAGTTGTTGGAAATTGTCTTTGGGAGTTCAGGTCTTCTCTTTCTAAAGACCTTCTAATTACTCCTGAGTATTTTAGGTAGTCATAATGAATCCCATAATGGGTCAAATTGTAAACCAGTCACCTGGAAGGAGTTAGGAATCACCTATTCCAACCCTTTAGTATTATAGACGAAGAAAGTAGGGCTCAAAGAGGTGACTTGACTTGCCCAAGGTCACCAGTCAGGAGATAGAAGGTGTTATGAATAAGTGGAAAGATGACTAGATTTAAAATAAAAAGACCAGGGCTTAAACTTTACTTATTTCACCTTTCAGTTTTCTCAACAGTAAAATAGGGTAATGATATATGCCTTTTGTTGTAAGGGAAAGGCCTTATAAACTAAAGGAACACAGAAATGTGATCTCTATTATTTAAACAGCAGGGCCTGGGTTAGAAGTGAACCTGGGCACATGAAAAGCTAAGAAGTACAGAAAAAATATATGTTTATACTATTATAATTAAGCTCCTTGAGGGAAGAGACTATTTTCATTTTTGTCTATGTATTCCTAGTAGTTTATGTTACTTAAAACCTAAGTGCTTACTGAATTTTTGTGGATTTATAATTTTTATCACTCTGTCAAAATATTTTCTATAGTTAGCAGACAATCTAGATCCATGTTGGCAAACCTATGGCACAAGGTGCCAGAGAGAGGGGGCTGCTCCCCTCCCCCTCTCCACCATGCCTGAGGACATTTCTCACATCACCTGCCCTTCTGCCCAGCAGCTTAATGGGAGTGCTTCCTCCCTTCCCTGTCTGGAGTAAGTGGGCAGCTCACAGGTACCTTGAGGGTGCAGTTTGGTCACTGTCTCTAAAAAGTTCACCATCACTGACCTAGATGAACATCAGGCAAAGGATAGTGAGAAAGAACAATCAGACAGGAAGAAGGAGAGAGATGTATAACCAAAAGCAAGAGAGAGTTCCTAGGGGAAGAGTGCAAAGATCAAGAAGGAAAAGGATTAAGCCTGGCAACTAAGAGATCATTTTTGTTTGTCTTTTCTTTTAAAGGGGCCAATAATATCACAGAGTGACAAAAGTCAAGACTACTGGCAATGGCCCAGAATGCAGTAGATGACCTTGGCATCTTTAATGTCTTTCTGACCAAGCTCTAAGTGCCTGCTTCCACTGCTTTCATGGCCATTGGAACTAGTTGTTCTCCTCTGCTCATTCTGCTGGGGGGAAATCTTCACATACTTGCGATAGACATTCCCTTAACTCACAGGTAGCTTTATTGGTTACCCTCAAACTGGTTTTGCCCATCTGCCAAGACAGTTACCTAGGTGCATCCTACAGGTTCTTGGAGCCCCCGGTGAGAGTTAAGTGCCAGGTGGACACCAAAGGTAGATAAGCAGCCCTAAAGAGGACTTGGCAAGCCCTTGACTTAGGAAAGAGCAATTTTGGGTGATTGATGAGGTCAGAAACCAGAAATTACTGCAAAAAGTTAAGATGAAAGGGAGAGGAAAAGAAGTGTTGCAGGTAGTGTTAAGAAGTTCAGCCACAAAAAGCAGGAGAGATGTAGGATTCTAAATAGAACAGACAAGTGAGAGTTTTTTGAGGAGGGGAGACATGAGCATGTTGGAAGACACTTGGGGAAAAAGTCAGTGGGCAGTGATTTAAGAATAGTGTGAAAGTAGGGATAGCAAAGGGGGTATATCTGCTGGAGAATGCAGGATTGAATGAGATCACTAGTGCTTGTAGGGGGGATGTGCCTTCAAAAAGAGGACTCCTTCATGTGAAAGGGGTGAAGAAAATAGTTGTAGAAGGGTAATCTTAATGATGTGAGCGAGCTGAGAAAGAGTGGAAAAGAGAACTTTTAGTGACTGCCTCAATGTTTTCAGAGATTATAAGTCAGGATGCTAAACCGAGACAGTGAGGTTATGGGAAGTTTGAAAAGGGATGAAAATTTTGGAAAAGTTTCTGTAGTAAGTGGGAGAGTAAATTGATTAAGGGGATACAAAAGAATTTCCCTGTCACACTAAGGGCCTTGGTGATAACACATAAGAGTTGAACTGACAATGATCAGCACAGAGTTGCAAATATGTGCCCCTGAGAAGACTGTAAGGCTAAAGATGTAGATTTGAGAAAGGGATATGGATATACATTTTCAAGGGAGCGGGTTAAACCTTTGAGGTAAGAAGAGAGAATAGCAGAGAGCTGTGAAGAAAGCTTTGAGAAAAATTCATATTTAGTTCTCAGGAAAGGAAAAGTCTATAGAGGAGCACCCAGGGAGCAGAGTTAATGAGACAGGAGAATAAGAATGCTAACATCACAAAATCCAAGAGAAGGCAGAATTTCCAGCAAAGAAATTATTATTGTCATTAATGTCAGATGCTGTAAAAGCTCAAAGAGAGGAAACCTGAGAAAAGACTTATCAAGACATAACAATAAAGTCATCATTAGTGAGTGCAAAATCATTGCAGAAAGTTAAGGAAAGAGTGGATAGTCAGGGAATGGAGATAGTTAATGCAGACCTAGAGTTTGGAAAGCTTGACTATGAGAGGATGGAGAGGAATAGAAAAGTACTTAAATCGCTACTGGGAAATACTCCTTAGGCTGAACCACAAAATGTACAAAGTCTTGTTCAGTGAAACTTTTCCTATTGTAAACAGGCACTGGATTTGGGAATGCCTGTGGTCTTAAGAATAGTATGAGTTTTCTGCATGAGAGGTCATTTTCTAACTACATAGCAAATACTAGGTTTTGGAGTAAACATGCACACTTAGATGAGTGATTACTTTTGCATAGAAAGCATCAAGGTACAGGTGGGAAGAACCCTGGATTTGGAATAGAGTACCTAAGTCTGAATCCCAGGTTAGCTACTAAGGTCTGCTTGAGTGTTATTAATCTAGACATTTAGTTTCCTTGGGCCTCAGTTTTCTATGTACAATAAGGAGGTTGAACTAAATCAGCGGTTCTTAATTTGGGTTCCATCGAGTCCTGATCTGCGGAAAGACTGGGTCCATGGGATTATGAATTTAATAGAAAAAAATTATATCTTTATTTTCATTAACCTCTGATAATTAGCATTTCTTTCATTATGAATGTAGGCCACAAACCACAGTAAAGTATTAGCAGGAATTATTACTTTGTCATCAATCACAAATATTTTCATATCACATTACAGTTGTTGCATTTATTATACCTAAACAGTACTCTGAAATGACTGATTATTAGATCTCATGTTATCTAGATCTCTTGTGCTAAATCTCGAGTGACCAGTCTTCCTTTGTAGTCTTATTTTTATTCATTTAGAAACATTATTGTGAGAAGGTGACTAATAGGTCACCAGACTGCCAAATCCACAACACAAATAAGGTTAAGAATCTTTGAACTAGATGATATTTAAAGTTCTTTCCAGCTCTAAATCTTTGATCCCATGGTCGCCTGTTTTTTTCTCAGGATTTCAACTAACTTAATTTTGGACACTCCAGGCATAAAGATAAAACATATCTGTGAAGGTACATGGTTAGCTATATAGAAATAACTTTGTAATGTGAAGAATAGTTGAGAGAGGCTGTAAAGTCCTTCTCCAGAGGGTTACTGAAGTTTCATCTCAAACCTCTTTGCATTTTAAGGAAAGCCAGTGAAATCCTTATTCTGTTATAATGTAGTCTGAAGCCAAACACATCAGAAAACAAGGATCTCTACCACAGAGAGTATAAGCTTCTTAAAGCATTCTTATATCCCATTTTTTCAACCAATTTTTTACTTGATACTATAAAAAGTGAGTTTTAACTTTTTTTTTTTTAAAGAAGGTTTAGAAAGAGGCAGCTAGTTCACTCAGTGGATAGAGAGCCAGAGCTGGAGATGGGAGATCCTGGGTTCAAATATGAATTCACTTACTAGCTGTGTGACTCTAGACAAATCACTTAACCCCAATTGCTTAGTCTTTACTGCTCTTCTGCCTTGGAAATAATATTTAGTATCAATTCTAACAAAGAGGGTAAGGATAAAGATGGAGAAGGAATAGAAGCAGCTCTAGAACTTTAATGAGAAGGCTATTAGGAGATATCTTTCCTAATATCATTTATTATTTATTAATAATTAATAAAACTAGCCCCTTTCAAACATATACGGTAAATTAATCTAAAGCCTGAGAATCTTAGAATTATTTCTTTTGCAATTAATCAACAAATATTTTTAAGTGCCTATTATGTGTCTGGCACTGAAGATATAAAAACTAAAAATAAAACATAGTAAAGCTTTCCTATTTCCTGAAGATTTGGATAGCACTTTGGGTAAAAAAAAGGCCTGTCCTTCCTCATTGCTGCCTTTTAGCTTCTTCTCTAGATTCTTTATAGCTCAGCTCAAAATCACATAACTATTCTGTTCTGTTGCTTGTTCAGCAAACCTCACTGCTGGTAAGTAATCCTTCAGTACCTTGCCTCATCAACTCATTCTACTCTCTACATAATGACTCTTCCAATCCTTTTCAACCCTCCTTAATTCCTTAACTAAAAAACCACCCATGGCTCCCTATACCTGCAACCTCTAAATTTAAAACTTTGCCTCATAATTTGCAGGAAAAAAAAAATGAGGCCATTCACCATGAGCTCCCAGTTCTCCCTCTTATTTCCTATCACATTCAGATGCCTTATGCCACTATTCCCTCCTTTGCCCCTTCTCACATGATGAAGTAGCCTTACTCTTTACCAATGCTAACCTCTCTAACTGTTCACATAATGGCATAACATCCTATCTCCTCCAAAAGATTAGCTCTTCTGGAATCCTCACTCCTTCATTTATTCAAATTTTCCTTGCTCATTCCCTTTTGCCTATAAGCAAGACCTAGTTTCCCCTATCGGGGGAGGGGGGGGAGGGGAATCCTCACTTGATTCTTTCAATTCCATTATTATTGTTCTTATCTCTTCTGGGTTTGAAGCAAATTTTAAAATGACAATCTATTTAATCTGTGCCTCCACCTTCTCTCCTCTCACTTTCTTTACAGACTTCAGATCTTATCATTCCACAAAAAACTGTCCTCTCCAAAGTAACCAATGATCAAAGTTGTCAAATCCAATGATCTTTTCTCAATCCACATTCTCCTCGACCTCTCTGTAGCCTTTGGCACTGTTAATCACTCTTTCCTTCTGGTAATCTCATCATCTCCCTAGGATTTAATTACCATCTTTTTGCTGAGGATTATCAAATCTCTCCAGCTCCAACCCCTCTCCCATCTTCAACTGCCTTTCAGAAATCTCTAACTGCATGTCCAGGAGACATATTGAAATTAAGCAGGTCCAAAACAGAAGGGCAACACCATCCTCTCAATCACTCCAGTGTAAAATCTAGGAGTCATCTTTGACACCTTCCTATTGGCCTAGCTATTTTACCTTTACAATATCTCTCAAATATTTCCCCTCCTCTGAAAACTATCACTCTGCTACATTCATCACTTAGCACCTAGATTGATACAATAGTCTGTTGGTTAGTCTTTACTTATTAGTCTTAATGTTCTCCAGTGACCAAAGTGATTTTCCTAAAGCTCAGGTCTAATTCTTGTCATTCATCTATTTAGTAAACTCCAGTGGCTCCTTATTGCTTCCAGGATCAAATATAGAATCTTCTCTTTAATGTTTAGAGCCCTTCAAAACCTAGTTCCCTTTTACCTTTCATAGTATGTATCTTTCTTTGATCCTCCTTACTGCTCTTTGAACAAGACATCTATCTCTTGGCTCTAAGCATTTTCTCTGACTATCCCTATGCCTAGAATGTTCTCCCTCTTCAACTCTGTCTATTGTCTTCCTTAGATTCTCTTTTAAATCTCAAGTAAAATTCTATATTTTATATGAAGTCTTTCCCAAACCCCTACTCCTTTCCCTCTGTTAATTATTTTCTAATTATCCTTTCATAGCTTACTTGTATGTTTTTGTTTGTATGTTGTCTCCCTCTTCCCCCTACTATTATATTGTGAGCTCCTTGAAGGGAGGGACTGCCTTTTGCCTCCTTTGTATCCTCAGCTCTTAGCACAGTGTCTGGCATACAGTAGATGCTTAATAAATTTTGATTTACTGTTTAATTCTACCGTCAGCAGGAAGAGTTTCCCAGTTCTTTCCCTAATGTCTTCTCTCTAAGACTACATTCTATATTCTCTGCATATTTCTTTTATTATGTAGTTATTTTCATGTCATCCTCCTCATTATAATGTGAGTAACCTGAGGATAGGGAATAATTGTAAAGCACTTAGCATAGTGCCTGGCACTTAATAAGCAGTATATAAATGTTAGCTACTATCATTATCATTTACCCTAAACACAATACCTGACACATAATAGGTGACTAATAAATACTTTTGGTTGATTTGTCCTAGGTATCTAATCCTGAAAAATCACTAGCAACATTTGTTATGAAGTAAATTGAAAATAGAATTTAAGCCCACTGAGGAAAAGGATTGTTTTGATTTTCTTTTTTGCCTTATTATCTTTAGCACCTTGCATCATTTGTGGCAAAGATAATAAATGCCAGCTGAGTGAACTGCATTGAAGATAATCTATGGGCACCAAGACTCAAGATGTAATTAGACAGGACTACTGAGCTTCAGATCCAATGTTTTATTTATCTTGGCTACCTGTGACTTTTTTGTAACTGATAATTCCTATATCATTTCTAAGAACTTTAAAATAGCAAAATCATTCCAAGTGATAATATGCATTACTAGCTGATGTCCCTTAAATCCACTTATTCTAGTGCAGCCAAAGTGGTATAGTCAGTGATGGACTTGGAGTCAGCAAGATCTTATTTAAATCCTGGCTTATAAATTCTGGCCTTGGGCAAAACACTTAATTTCTCTCAGCTTAACTTTTTAATCTATAAAATGGGCATAATAATAGAACCTGCCCCTAACATGGTTATAAAGATCAAATAAAAGAGCATATAAGTGCTTTGCAAATATTCATGTGGTATAAATATTAGAGCTATTATTATAATTGGCTAAAATTTTTTCTAGCACAGTTCAAAGACCAGTTACAAGACTAGAGCTATGTATTCATAAGATATATAATATGACTCTTACTTAGTTTCATATGACTTTAACTTCACAGCAACATTAAGAAAATTCAAGTGATTGTGTTCGTTCTTATAAAATTTGGAAAAGAGCATCAGAATGCTTAAGCCTTCCTCATGGCCATCTATATTAAGAAACCTTATTTTTCTTTTTTATTTCAGATTAAGAATGACGCAGAGGGGAAAGTTTTGTTCCGATGCAAACGTTTATTCTCAAGTGCCTGATGGAGGATGGGGCTGGGTAGTGGCTTTTGCATTTTTCTTGATTGAAGCACTTACATATGGTTTCATCAAATCATTTGGTGTCTTCTATAATGACATAAGGGACAGTTTTAAGGAAACCAACAGCAGAATCTCATGGATAATATCAATTTGCGTGTTTGTGCTAACATTTACAGGTTAGTACATCTTTCATTTTATATCCCAAACAAGTTTATGTCTTTTTATTGACCTGTTTAGGTACTTTATGTAATTGGGGCTCATGAGCATGGCTGTCCATTATAACTTCAGCATTAGAGGAGTTAATTTAATAGTTCAAACCAATAGACATGTATTAAGTGCCTACTATTTACAAAAGGTTGTGAGAAATTTAAAAAATCTGATATTGAAAGGACAGTATAATGTATACACAAACAGCAGCTGTAATACAAAACAAAACATTAATTTATTAGATCTAAAGCTCTTTATATCATTTGGTATGATGGCTTTTAGCAAGTATTTAACAAAAGGTATTCCAAACATAGAGGATAAGAGGAGAAAAGGCAGGAGCCATAAATAAAGTCAAAATCTAGATCACCAGGATTGTCTCTTGATCAAGTCAGCAGTTTTTTTTAATGTCTGTCTAGTCATGCTAGTCTAGAGCTAATAGCAGTCAGTTAATTTGGTCTTTGACAGGCTAAAATCACTCTAGAATCAGAAGGGACTAGAGGTCATCTAGTCAAACTCCTACCCAAAAATGAATAAAATCTATAACATCCCTGGCAAGTAGTTCTCAAATCTTTACAAAGAGTGGAAGTATTGATAATTGCTTTAGTATTTCCTAGGGGAGCCCATTTCAGTTTTAGAGAGTTCTACTTACAAGTTTCTTCCCATCTTATATTAGTGAAACTCTGCCTTTTAATTTCTGCTCATTGATCCTTCGACTTTTTTCTCTCTCTTCCACAAAGACAGTGCTTCGGATATTTACAAAATAGTAATCATGTCCTCTCAGCCCTTTTAGTCTTTTCTTCTCCAGGATAAATTTGTCCAGTTTTCATCTGATACTCAAATGACATAGTTTTTCCAATTCTTCTCACAATGGTAGTCCTCTTCCTTTGGACACATTCCAGCTTATCACTAATTATCAATGTCCCTTCTAAAATGTATTGCCTAGAACTGGACATAATACTCCGGACGTAGTTTGACACATGGTTCTAACACCCACTCAAGTATGTCATAAAAAACAATTATTATTTTATAGGAGAGGCTAGAAAGATGCAAAGGTGAATAGGTGGATAAGTATACAAAGCACAAAAATATAGAATTTCTAGCTTTGAGAGTGAGGTAACAGTCCTTTGCACTACAAATTTTGCAGTGTACCTAGATCCTGCATTATAAAATGGCATAAAGTATCCTGCTTTGCTGCATATAGCACCTCTCAACCTTGTCGTTACAAAGGCACTCCTATTCTTAGAATGTATACATCTTTGTATGTTCAATGCTTGGCATATATAGTAGGCACTCAAAAATAGTCTTTGAATAAATGAACTAGTGTAGTGATAGGCAAACTATTCCCCGTGGGCCAGATCCAGGCTGTAGTTTGCCCATCACTGCCTTAAGCAATTCTCTAATCACTACGCCCCCACATCCAGATGTAGTGATTAGGGAATTGCTTAAGGCAGTGATGGACAAACTACAGCTTGGATCTGGCCTGCTGGGGAATAGTTTGCCCATCACTGAACTAGTGGATCCCAAAATATATTCCATTATATTCATATACCAGTTTGATTAGCCATTCCTCAGTTGATAGACATCTCCTTTTTTTTTTTTTTTTTTCTGTTTCTTTACTAACATTAAAGGGACTACTATGATTCCCAAACGGATGAGTGGTCAAAGGGCATGGACAAAACATTCTCACATGAAAAATTGCCCTATTAGTAAATATGTGAAAGACTGCTATAACTCCCTAATAAGAGAAATGCAAATCAAAACAGTGCTAAGATTTCATGTTCCATCTAGAAAAACAGGCAGTGAAAGCATTATGGAAATGATTCATGCTGGAAGGGCTGTGGAAAGACACATACTGATATACTTCACTGATGGTGGTGCTGTGAATTGGTTTGACCATTCTAGAAAGGAATTTGGGATCATGCTTAAAAAATGAGTAAAATATCCATACTCTGACTCAGAGCTTACACTTAGATTTTCAGATCATAGCTTTAGCATTAGAAGAGACCACAGTGGCCCTTGCTTCCAACAACCTCCCATTATTGATAAAGAAATTGAGGCACAAATAAGTGGCTTGCCTGCCCAGTGTCTCACGGGTAGTAAGTATCCAAAGTAGGATTCTAAATTGGAGCTTCCTGAATATAACTGCAACATTCTGTCTCCTATGCTACTATACCTCAAAGATGGGGGAGGTTTAGATTTTAAAATTAATATCCAATACTCCATAAGATTTATTAATATTTAACTTACATGGAAGAGAGCCCAAGAGAGGCATTACCCAAAACTTATATACAATCACATAAAAAGACGCATGTAAACAGAGAATTTTGGGGTGAAGGAAGAATTCTGGGAGATGAAATCTAAAGGATACAAAATTTCCATTTACACAGGGGGAAAGATCCCATATACACCAGAATATTCATAGCAGCATTTTTTTTTTTTGTGGTGGTAAAGAACTGGGAAAAAAAAAAGAGTGCTCATTGACTGAGGAATGCTTGGAAAAAATTTGGTATATAATATAATGGAATATTATTGTGCTGTGAGAAAATGAGTATGAATAATTCAGAGAAACATGGGAAGATATTTATGAACTAAATTAATGCAGAATCAAGAAAATAACACAGTATTAACATAAATGAAAAAAAAAACCCAAACTAAATACTATGTTAATTATAATGACCAAGGTCCTATAGAAAAATTGAAAAAAAGCAAATCTCTCTTCTTTCTTTGAAGAGATAGTAAATCATGAGAATAGAAAATTACATAAACCAAAATATTGATTGGTTTTTGCTAAAAAAGTTTTCCTTTTCTGAAGCATTCTGATTATGTCTTTTTAAAATTATTTTTATGAGAAATGGCTTGTTGGGTAGAAAAAGGGAAGATATAATTCAAAATGAAGATGATATAAAACAAAAGGTAACTAGGTGGCCCAGTGGATTGAGAACCAGGCCTAGAGATGGGAGGTCCTAGATTCAAATCTGGCCTCAGACACTTCCAAGCTGTGTGACCCTGGGCAAGTCACTTAACCCCCATTGCCTAGCCCTTACCACTCTTCTGCCTTAGAACCAAGACAGAAGGTAAAGGTTGAAAAAAAAAAGGAAAATTCTTTAAAGTGCTATCATGAATATTTTGACAGATGAGACCTTTCCTTCTGTCTTTGACTTCCTTGGAGTATATACCCAGCAGTAAGATCAAAGGATATGAAAATTTTATTAACATTTTTTTGCATAATTCCAAATTTTTTTCCCATATGGGTAGACAAATTTACAATACTACCAGTAATATACTTGTCTTCCCAAAACATTTCAAACATATACATGCATACATACATCTATACATGTACATAGGAATAAATATACACATTTATATCTACATGTCTTAAGTAGATCTTGGTAGAATGACTTTCAGATATTTTATAAGTTTTATATAGTTACTTTGAATAGAGTTTCTTTGTTATTCCTTCCTGGTTTTTGTTTTTTGCTATATGGAAATACTGATAAATTTTATGGATGTATTTTGCAACTGCTACTTTCCTGAAACTATTAATAGCCTCTGTTAATGTTGTTGCTGATTCTCTGGAATTTTTCTTTAGGAAAAAAATCCTGTCATCTGTGAATAGGTATAATTTTGGCTTTTCTTTTCCAATGTGTTAAGGGTGGGCAATGGGGGTCAAGTGACTTGCCCAGGGTCACACAGCTGGGAAGTGTCTGAGGCCAGATTTGAACCTAGGACCTCCTGTCTCTAGGCCTGACTCTCAATCCACTGAGCTACCCAGCGGCCCCCCTGCTTAAATCTTAATGCCTTTCTTGAGACTGTCTCCTATCTATTCTCTATATAATTTGTTTGTCTATAATTGTTTGCATTTGGCTGTGAACTCCCTGTAAAGCAAATTGAGTTTTTTGGTCCATTTAGGAACTTATTTCCTTATTTTCTCTATAAAAAATTATTTTATTGCATTATATCCAAAAAAGCATATGCTTAATATTGCTACCTTTTAAATTTTATTTATAACTTTTTGTTTCCTAGCAAATGAAGTTTTTGTAAAAGTACCATGTCGTGTTGAGAAATGCACATTATTTTTTCAATCTAACTTCTATTCAGTTCTATATTTTCTTTTCTGTTCATCTTTGTACTAGATTTATCCAGCTCTAAGAGAAAATTATTAAAATATTCTAAAATTCTTACATTGTTATAATCTTTGGTGAACTTTTTCTTTATGAACTTAGATGTTATACCATTTGTTTAATATACATATAATATTGATGTTACTTCCTTGTTCATGTAACCATTAAGCAAGATATAGTTTCCTTACTTCTCTTAACATTCTGAATTTTAATTTTGGTGTCTGAAGTAGAGGTGCAGTTCTTTCTTTTTAGAATCGTCTGATGTGTCTCTGTGTTTGTACTCACACAATATACATTTATATATACATAAAAAATTAAAATGTATATGTGTGTATAATACATATTTTTCCAGCTTTTAATTTTCATTCTGTATGTCATTGTTTTTAGATGTTTTCCTTGTATGCACATCATTGAGTTTTGTTTTCTTATCCATCTTGCATACTTATTCATATTTGAGATTATAACTTTCAGATCTGTGTTTCCTTTCTTTCATTTTAGTTATCTTCTTTCTTAACTCAACACTCGGTTCCTGTGATTAATTTCTATCCTAATTTCCTTTAATGTATTTAAACTGTTAATTCCTTTTTTGTTTTATCCCTTCTTTTGATCCTTCCCTTTTATATGATTTTATATGATAAGCCTAATTCTGAATCTTATTTCAACCCTTGCCCAAGCTTCTTCACTTATGAAACATTCTTTTGCAGCACCCTTTATTAAGAAGTTTTCATTTACTTTGCCATCTGTATTTTTATATCCTTCTAATTTATTCTGAATTGTGTAGCAAAAATTTATCACACCAATACAGAACTCCAAGCTAAATAATAGGTTTATTGAGAGGAGGCCCACCTCACAATAAAGCTGGATCCTGATCCCATCAGAACCAGAGACCCCAGGGGGCAGCTGGGTAGCTCAGTGGATTGAGAGCCAGGCCTAGAGATGGGAGGTCCTAGGTTCAAATCTGGCCTCAGAGACTTCCCAGCTGTGTGACCCTGGGCAAGTCACTTGACCCCCATTGCCTACTCTTACCACTCTTCTGCCTTGGAGCCCATACACAGTATTGACTCCAAGACGGAAGGTAAGGGTTTTTAAAAAAAAAAAAAAAAAAAAGAACCAGAGTCCCCGGGCCTTAGGAGATGGCCTTTTTTGTAGAGAGAAATCTTGACATAATGACAGTGATGCAAAAATAGAAAAAAAAAAATGCTAAAATCTTTCACATAGGCAGTACTTAATTAGTGATGCATCTGCTGATTAAGCAAGTGATTGTAAAAGATGACTTCCGGTGGTAACTTAAGGCTATTATTATTGCTGACCTTTTAAAGGCCTTTACACTCTTGGTGTCTTTTACTGACAATATTAGGAGTCAGCAGTTTAGAGAAACAAGAGGGCCCTCCACTTGTGTGACTGTCTTGGCTTTCACCCCATGCAGGCTGTGGTGGGCTTGGTAGTAACTTTTTTGGTTATAGGCCTATGGTCAAAAGGATATAAACAAGATTTGATACCACTCTAAACTGTAACTTTTTTAGCTAATTCTTACAATTTTTATAAAGCAAATATATCACTTTGGCTATTCACACAAAACTAATGATTAAGCTATTAATAATAATCATAAAGGCTAATACTACTACAATCATAAAAGGGAGTAGTGGTTTTCACACTCACAATTCTAATCCTTTGTTCATGGTTAATAATCATGTGTGTTCCTTTTTTATTTTTCCTGTGTGCCTCATGGGAGTAGAGCTACTGGAGTATCAATTTTATTTCAATCCTTATCTTCTATTTTTACATTAATTGCATTTGTAATTCTCACTCTTTTATCCTCTATCCCCTTATGCATTTTTTTTTTTATTTTGGTTTTGGTGTAGAGCCTTTTTCTGCTGTGCCTCACCCTTAAAAAATATCAAAGGGTTTTTCTTTGCTGGCAGTCTATAAATGAATTGTCATTACTTTAACTTTTTTCTTTATGAATTTGCCATTTGGTGAACACATGTATAATATTGATGTTGCTTCATTATCCACAGAACCATTAAGCAGGATATAGTTTCCTTGCTTACCTTCCTTGACATTCTGAAGTTTTATTTTTGGTGTCTGAAAACAGAAATGCAATTCCTTCTTTTTGGAATCTCCTGGTGTTTGTGTATACATGTCTATATTATATATACACACTTATTGTTAAGCCTCTCATTTTATTCTGTACATGTAATTATTTTAGATGGGTTTCTTATATACAGATCATTAGGTTTTGTTTACTTGGAATGTTGTTGTCTGTTTTCAACAGTTTAGGGAACCTATGATCCTTAAGTTACTCCTGTCTTCAAGTTCAATCAATTTGGCTTATATAGAATTCATATATTCTTCCAAAGTTATTATCTTTTGTTTCTTTTCTACCAAGTTTTCTTCCATTTCTGTATTTCTTAATTAAAAATCTGTCATTTTGTTTTTCAATGACTCAACTTCTATGAAAAATTGTGCATTTTGTGGTCAAAGTTCCTTATCTTAGGGGCAGTTGGGTAACTCAGTGGATTGAGAGCCAGACCTAGAGTCAAGAGGTCCTTTGTTCAAATCTGGCCTTAGACACTTCCTAGCTGTTTGACCCTGGGAAATTCACTTAACCCCTATTTGCCTAGCTCTTACCACTCTTCTGCCTTAGAACCATTATATAGTATTGATTCTAAGGTAGAAGGTAAGGGTTTAAAAAAATCCCCATCTTATTATTCATCTTTAATTCTGCATTGAGAATTAATTATAACCTAATTTCCAAACTGGGGGCAGCTGGGTGGCTCAGTGGATTGAGAGCCAGGCCTAGAGACTGGAGGTCCTAGGTTCAAGTCCGGCCTCGGACACTTCCAGCTATGTGACCCTGGGCAAGTCACTTGACCCCTATCGCCACCCTTACCACTTCTGGGCTAAGGACGGTCCCTAGCCCAGATGAAAAAGGAGGAGGGTTGGGCGTGGGGCTAGCAACCCCACCCTGTAAAAACTACATCTGCTAAAGAAACTGCAACCTAAGTAGGAGCAGCTGGGCTAGCTCAGTGGATTGAGAGCCAGGCCTAGAGATGGAAGGTCCTAGGTTCAAATCCAGGCTCAGACACTTCCCAGCTGGGTGACCCTGAGCGACCCATTGCCTACTGGTTGTGGCCCTATGCTCCTAGAATGGAGTCCCAGGATTAAAAAAAAAAAAAATTTCCAAACTAATATCTTCTATGTTTTGAACCATTATGAAGTTTCTTACTGTTGTTCTATACATGATCTGTGGATAGTCCTCAGAATTCTTTTTTTTTTTTTTTCCCCACTAGAGATCTTGGATTCACTGCTTCTTTGTGTTACATCCTTTCTTAGAGGTTCACACATTTTCCCTTCTGTCTCTATAAGCCAACCTGGTGTTTTATCTTCTTGGGAATTAGACTTATTTCTACTTAGACTTTCTTAAACTTTTTGTTTTTCATTTATTTCCTTGTAATTTTAGTAGTTTTTCTCTGGATTCCCTTCTTACTCTTCACCTTCCATTCCACTAATGCACTAATGCCCAAGATTAAGCACATTCAGACCCTGTGCATTGGGAGATATGTAGAGTAATCACTGAGAAAAAGGAATAGACCCTTGCTTGGGTTTCTGGTCATCTTAATCTTAGATATAGGAACCATTTAGGACTCCTTCAACTGGCTTCCATCTTGCTTTTCCTCCTCTTTACCACCATTTGTACTTCTTCTTCTTCTTCTTTTTTTTTTTTAATGTTCCAGAATCATTGTCTTCTGCTTATTTTAGGGTGGAGGAAGAGGGTTCAGACTGAGTCACTGCTGTAAAAGTTACTCTTTTGAGGTTATAGGGTTGGAACAACATGTGTAAATGAACTCTCCACTATCTTGCTAATCATGACCACCGTAAACAATTCTTGCCTTGTCTGCTAAAAATTCAACCACATAGAAAACATGTCATATTAGAGGCCTTCTTGTTCCATTAGTGTCTCAAGGATCTCATTAAATAGAAATGCCTCACTGGGTTAGATCAGTGGACTATTCTCCATAGTGAAAGCAGTGTGTTGTCCTGAAACAAGCCATTAGATTTAAAATCAGAGGCTATGACTTCACATCCTAGTTCTACTACTTACTAGTTCTGCATTAAATCACTTCACCCTCCTTCACCTCAAGTTCCTAATCTATAAAATGAAGATGAATTCGTCCGTTTCTAAAGTTCCTTCCAGCTCTAAATCCTTTGAGCTTATAAATGTACTAGTACACGTTATAAAATATTATTTTCTTATATTACTCTTGACGTTTATTTATAATATCTAGAACCAACTAACTGTCACTGACTAGTTATGTGACTTCTATGGGGCAAATTATGTCATCTCTTTGAGGTCTTAGTTTCTTCACCTGAAAAATAAAGATTTTTAGAGATTGATGTAAGGCCATATCCAGCTATAATTAAGATTACGTAAAGCTATTTCCAAGTACTAAAGGGTTAGTTTTCTCCGAAAGCTAATTAATATATGCTCTACTCAGGTTTCAGACTAAAAAGGATTGAATTTAATCACTTCTATCACTAAGGACAACAGCATAGTCAACAAGAAGCTTCTATGTATTGATGTTATCTTTTTTTTTTTAAACCCAGCAGAAAAACGAACTCCTTTTCAAACTATCATGTTGCCTCTTGATGAAGATGACACTTTCCATACAAGTCATAGTAAATATTGGTTTAAATTTTACTAAATTCTGTTTATAAAGCCAACTTTGACCTTTGATCTGTTTCCTCTGATAACAAGTACTTTTCTGAGGTACTTTGCTTTACTGCCTACCATCCTTTGCCCCAATTAATTGTACTCTTAACAAGCTAACTGTTAATGTCAACCTACATGACTAGCTCAATATGAGTCAATCAGGTGACATGAAAATAAAATTTATGATGCTATCTTGGGCTACCTTAAGAGAAGTACTGTGTCCTGAATGTAGTCAGATCCCACCAACATTCTGTTTTTGTTCACTCATTTTTCAGTCATGTCTGACTCTTCATGACCTCATTTGGAATTTTCTTGGCAGAGATACTGGAGTGGCTTTCCATTTACTAGTTCATTTTACTGATGAGGAACTGAGGCAAACAGGGTTCGGTGGCTTGCCCATGGTCATACACTAGTCTCTGAGGTCATATTTGAACTCGGGAAGACGAGTCTTCCTACTTCTTACCCTGCACTCTATCCACTGCACCATGTAGCTGCCTCACCCCAACATAGCATTCAGTTTGGAAAGCATACTTTAGGAAAGACAGTGAAGAGCTGGAGAACATTATGAAGAAGGTGGCCAGAAAGGTGAGCAGTCTAGAGAACATGCCATAACTGGAATCAAGCAAAAACGCTTAAGAGAGAACTTGGGCCATGATCGAAGTTTTCAGATTTCTGGAAGGCTATCATGAGGAGAAATTAGATTTGTTTTACTTGGTCCCAAACAGTTGAAATAGGAGTATTGGTGAAAGATGCAGAGAAGGAAATTAAGGCTTGAGGGAAAGAACAACTTCCTAACAATTAGAGCTATCCAGAAGTGGAATGGGCTGCTTGAAGATCTTCAGACAAAGAATGGAAGACTCCTTGTCTTGAATTTTCAGAGCTGGAACCTCAGAGGCCAATTTTTTAACCTATATTTGAAAAAGAATCCACCCCCTTCCCCAAGTCAGCCTTTTCTGGACAGTTCTGGCTTATCAGCATCTTTTGTAAAATGTGGTATCCAGAACTAGACAGGTCAGACCAGGGCTTGCACCTCCTTCTTTTAAATTTTTAAAAATGCTATTTATCTCTTAATGCAACCTGAAGTCACTTTGGCTTTCTTGGCTATCAGGTCACCCCCCACTGACTGACATTAAACTTTCAGTTCAGGAAAATAGCAACACTTTTTTTAGATAACCTGCAGTTCATCTAACCACTCCACTCTTATATTTGTGAGGTTGTTGTTTGTTTGTTTTTATCCCAGGGTAAAATATTTCCTTTATTATCCCTGTATTTCTTCTTATTAGACTCAGCCTAATATTCTAACCTATCTTTTGGGGTTTTCATTGTTATCATTAGATAATACTGTATGTATTGATAGTGGTATCAAATTTAGTAGAAAATGTGAGTCACTAAATCACATGACAAACCACAGATTAACTTAGAAAATCATACATGTATGTTTTATAGTATTTTTATTTATTTTGTTGAGTATTTCTCAATTACATTTTAGTGTGGTTCAGGTGCATTCATCAGCATTGTGGGCTGTATCAGCCAGTTGTTTGACACCTCTGATCTAGTATGTTAGCAATAGCACTCAGTTTGGAGTCAATTGCAGATTTGTAAAGCATGCTATTTGTGTTTTTATCTCTTTCACTGATAAAAATATTAAATAGCTAAAGGCCATACACAAATCCTGGGAATATTCCCCTGGAGAAATCTTTCCACATAGACTTCAAGTTATTATAAATTACTTTCTTAAGGTGGCCAAACAATTCTAAATCCACCTAATTATACTACTATAGACCCACCTTTCCCCATCTTTTTCATAAGAAAATATCAAATAATATTGACTTAAACACCTTCTATGTACCATGCATTGTGCTAGGCATTGTAGATACAAAAACAAAAAGAATTCCTTGCCCTCAAGGAGTTTAAAATATAGCAAGGGAATACATATATATGTTTATAAATACCAAATGTATACAAAGAAATTATTATGTTTTGGGTTTTTTGGGGGAGGGGGTTAGTTTTAGTGGGAGGAAAAACATAGTAGAAACTGAAGGAATCAGGAAAGATCTCATATAGGAGATAATACTTTGAGCTATGCCCTGAAGGAAGCTACAGAGTCTGCAAGGCCTGGAGGAACAGCCTATACAAAGGCACCAATATGTGAGATGGAATATTTGCTTAAGGAACATCAAGTGGGACAGTTTGTCAAGACCATAATGTCTATGAAAGGAAGGAAAATTCAGGAATCCTGGAGAGGTAGGCTCAGAAACAGAGCTTTTTGAACAAAAGAATGGTGCGACCCTTACTTTTTAGAAATATCATTTTGGCAGTTGTGTGAAGGATAGATTGAAGAGGAGTGAGACTTCAGGCAAGGAGACCAATTAGGATCCTGTTACAATAGCTCATGTGAGAGATGAAGAACTGAACTAAGGACATTTAATTGGAAGTTTCCAATAGGTAAATTAGGGAAATGGGGAGTGACTCTCAGGAAGAACTGGATATTCAGATCTGAGAGTCATCTACACAAAGATGATAATTAAACCCATGGGAGCTGATGAGGTCACTGAGAGAATATAGAGAAGAAAAAGGGAAGCCCAGGAAGAACCTTGAAATACAGCTACAATTTGTAAGTTATGGATGATTTAGCAAAGAGAAATGAGGACTGAACAAACAAATAGGAGGAGAACCAAGAGAAGAGATGAATGTCACAAAATCCCAGATAGAACAAAGTATTCATGGAGAGTGAGCAATAGTGTCAAATGTTGCAGAAGTGAGAGATGAGGACTGATGTGCCAGGCACTCTTAAGTACTAATGATACAAAGAAATGTCACAACAAAACAATAAAACAGTCCCTGCCCTCAAGGAGGTCAGGGGACACAGGGGATAGAGGAGACAATATGCAAACAACTACATACAAACAAAATACAGACATAAATTGGAAATGATCTTAGAGCCCCCTTTGGTGAAGACATGGCACATATGCATTCAGGGAGTTGCTCCATTCCCCCTCTTCCCAGCAAGCACTTTCTCCCCTCAGCTCTCTCTGGTAAGTAGGAGGGCTCACAGACAGCTTGAAATCATCCTCTTGGGCACTTCAATTCTGCCAACACTGTCTTAAAGGGATGACACCAAAATTAAGGAGGACTGAGAAAGACTATTTTCAGAAGATAAGATTTTAGCTGGAACATGAAGGAAGCCAGGGGATCCAAGAGGAGGAGGTAAGGAAGGAGAAGACAGCCATTGAAAATGCCTACATTGGGGAGATACGGAGTATCTTATTTGAGGAACAGGAAGGAAGCTATGTCAATGGATTGCAGAGTGCTTTGAGAGGAGCTAGGTATAAAAACACCAGAAAGGAGGAAGTGGTCAGGTTATGAAGGGTTTCAAAAGCCAAACAGGACTTTACATTTGTTCTTGGAGGTAATAGCCACTGGTGCTTATTGAGTAAGGGACAGGGAGTGGCAGTGACATGGTCACTCCTGTGCTTTAGGAAAATAATTTTGGCAGCTCAGTAGAGAATAGACTGGGGTAAGGAAGAGAATTGAGACAGGGAGACTAACTTAGCAGGCTGTTAAAATAGTCCAGATGAGAAGTACTACCTTGTACCACAGTGGTGGCACTATCAGAGGATAAAAGGGGGCAAATAGGAGACATTCCAAAACTATAGGACTTGGCAACTGGCTGAATATATAGAGTGAGAGTGGAAAGTTAAAGATGACACCAAAGTTGTGAGCCTGGATGACTTGAAGAACAGTGGTACTGTTGAAGCCAAGAAATTAGGAAAGGAGGGCAGTGTTGAGGGAAGATAATTTTTGGACATTAGATTTAAGATGTCAATGGCATATCCCATTCAAGATGTCCAGTGGACAATTGGAGGTAGGTGAATGGAAGTCAGGAGAGAGAATCAGGCTAAGAAAAAAAGCCCTTGATATTGGCAAATGAGATCATTGGTAACTTTGGAGAGAGCCATGTCAATAAGTGATGAGGTCAGGAACCAGAAAGTACAGGGTTTAGAGATAAGAGAAAAGTGGGACACAAGGAATGTGGACTTTTTTTTTTTTTTTTTTTTTTTAGGGATTTGGCTGTGAAGGGGAGGAGATATGATATCACTAAAGTCTTAGTGCAGTTTTAAATTTTAATAGCAAGCATAAGTGCTACAAACTTTAAAAAAATTGAAATGTTAATTATTTAACATTTTAAAATACTGATGTTTCTATTAAAACTGAACATAACCAATATCTTGTGCTAAACCTTACTCTAGTTGATTTTTCAACTTTGTAAAAACTTTCATCAGGTGCTGCTCAGTGACTGAAAGGATTGTATTTGTAATCTTAACCTTAAGATCCTCTAAAGAATGAGGTTTTGGTGTCTATATCAGTTTCATAAGAAAAAGTTTTATGGTGATAGATCGGATTACTGAGGTGGCCAAGCCAGAGAATGTCCTCTATAGAGCTAATGATCTGAAAAAGTGTCATCTAGAAAATTTAATTTAAATTTTATTATTGCTCAAAGGCATGACCTGGTTTCCATATGTGTTTGAGGTATAGTGAAAATATTTGGTCATGGAAGTTGAGCAGAATGAACTGGTATGCCAAAGTATTTTAGGGAACGTCAACATGTGTACCAAGTCCCCTGGTTTAATGGAATAAGTTGGAATGGAGAAAAAGATGGTTGTGACACTAAAGCTAGTACATGACTGCTTCAAGGATTTGAAAGGGCACCATACCTGGATAGAGTAAAATAGAGATATATAGGGAGATGCTGTTGAGTGATAGTGGCAGAGAAAAAAAGATCTACAATGAAGGGAATTTTGTTAATAATATAATGGGAAGACATGACTGTATCAAATGATTTGTTAAAATCTAGGTAAATTTTATCTACCGCATTTTGCTCCCTGATTTACCAGTTTCCATTATGGAGTTGATTTCTTAAAATCAAAACATAAGATATAACATTGTCCCCTAGTAACTGTTTTTTTCCTATTTGATTCAGCCTAATATATTCTAACCCATAAAGAACTTTTCAGATACTCTTTGTGATCTTGTGTATTCACTATCAAAAGGAAGTAAGGTTTGGTTAGCATGACAAACTTGATGAAACTATGCTTATTCTTTATGATAACAAGTTCCTTTTTCTAGATATTTATTAACCATCCTTTTAAAAATATATTATAGAACTGTGTGTGCCAGGAATAAGACAAAGTAGCTCATTGGTCCATAACAGCGAACCTATAGCATGGGTGCCAAAGATGGCATGCAGGGCCCTCTTTGTGGGCACATGGCTGCCACCTCCACCCACCTACCCCTCCAGAGATTGTTACTAGAAAAGCAGAAGGACTCAGGCAGAGCTGCTTCCCTCCCCCTTTCACCTGCCTGACATTTTTTACATCACCCGCCTCTCTGTCCAGCAGCCCAATGGGAGCACTTTCTCCCTCCCCTGTGTGGGGTAAAGAGGGTACAGGGCATGCCTGGCACTCAGGAGAGGGGAGGGGCACAGTACTCAGATTGGGGGGATGGCGTGGGGTGGGGGCAGGACCCCGGCACTCCATCTCTAAAAGTTTTGCCATCACTGGTCTATAATTTGTAGTTTATTCTTTTCTTTTAGAAATTTGGGACATACACCCTTTTCCAATCCTATAATAACTTTCCCATTCTCCAAGTTCTTTCAAAAATCACTATCACTGACTCAGCCAACATATTTACAAGTTCTTTTGGTACCTGAATTTAAAAGGGGGATCTAGGTGCTCTCTTACTATTTCCCTCAGGTATTAACTCCCTACTCCCATTTTTGTTCTACTTTTCCTATTCTAAAGATTTTTCTTCTTGTCAGAAAATGCAAACATAAAGTAAGAAATAAGCAATTCTGCCTTCTCTCTGTTTTAAGATGGTACCATTGTCTCATTTGCTCCAAACATATTATTTCTTGTTACTCTTAGCTTTCTGAGTTTTCTCACTCATGGCACTGTTCTTATAGACTTTTATATTTACACTTGCCTTTGCTTCCATCTTCTGCATGTATCTTTTCAAAACTTGAAGTTGACATTTTTATGTGTTACCAGGGACAATTATATTGGAATCTGAACAGGTGACCAAAAAAAAAAAACTTCAAGAAAACTTTTTAAAAATAAGTAAAGTCTACGTGAAAGCATTCTGAAAAGTAAGAGACTACTACTAACAAGAAAAATTAATTGATTGAGTTTGTTCTGTATCCATTTTAGTCTCTTTAACCAACTCCCTTTTTTCTTACTTGTGAGATTTGTTTCTCCTTTTTTATCTTCAGAATTTCATTCTTGAGAGTTCCCCATCCTTCCTGGGATTACTTCCTGCAAAGCAGTTGAGGCCTTAGAATCTTACCTATCCTTTTCTCAAACATGTTGAAATCATTTCCATCAAGAGAAAAAAATATTCTTGCCCTCAAAGAGTTTAAATTCAATCAGAGGAACATTTACATATATAGGTACAAAATATAAACAAGATAACTTGAGGGAGAGGAAACACTAGTTAGGCCATTACCAAATTTTCTCTCCTTTATCATAAATACTAAAATATACTGATCAGTTCTTGGTCTGCCTCCTATTCTTTGGCTCCTGTGTTTTCCACCCCAGTATCTACTTCCTCCTTGAACAAGAACCAGATTCATAATAGAATTCCCCCTTCTTTGGCCCCTTTACCTTTTAGAATATGAAACTATCATGTAGGTATGTCAAGAAAATGATTAGCTGCTCTGCTTTTGGCTGAGAGTTTTATCATGTGTCTGGATAACTGAAGTCCCCAATAACTACCAGTTCTGTAAAAGGCATTCTTGCTTAAGCATACACTAGACTTGATCGGGAGTTCTTAACTTTTTTTTGTGTAATTCTACCTCTCTGGCAATCTGGTAAAGCTAATAGACTCCTTTTCAGAATACTGTTTTTAAATGTACAAAATAAATGAGAATTGTGGGATATTGCAAAGGAAATCAATTATATTGAAATACTTGTTTGTTTTTTTAAATTTTAAGTTCATGGACCCCAGCTTAAGAACCCTTGGGCTAAATGGTCTCTGATGTTCATTCAAACTTTTCATTTTCTTAAAAACCTTATAACCTGATAGTATGAAGTAAGGCTAATAAACAATGAAATCTTTCCCTCAAACTCAAGCATATTTCTGAAGAATTTTTAACTAAGTGCACCAAAGATAAAAGAAAGCTAGGAAAGAAAAATTCTAAAAAAAAAAAAACCAAAACAGATAATATTCACACACCAAAACTTAATGACTTACAGGAAAAAAAATGTTAAGAAAATCCTTCCCACCTCAAATGCAGATATCAGTCTCTAGAATATTTACTATGCATAGTTTTCTTTTGATCCATTTGACATGAATAAATAATGAAATTACTCAAGCTTTCATAATTTGAATATTTCATAGAACTTGTTTGACTTTTTATATACTATCTTATTTTAAGACTTAAAACAACTAACAACTTAGCATTCATACCTATAAAACTTAAATTTTAACTTTATTTTTTCAATGTAGCTCCTCTAGCCACAATATTGACCAATCGTTTTGGCCATCGCCCGGTGGTGATGGTAGGAGGACTGCTTCTCAGTTTGGGGATCATCGGGGCATCCTTTTCTCAAACTATTGTTCATATGTACATCGCTATTGGATTAATCTCTGGTAAGTCTTTCCTTGGATTGAAATGTTTCAGCTACTTAAATTTCTATGGGGTGGGAATAGAGAGGAGAGTTCCCTTAAAAACTCTTTAGAAATTTGGAAATTGGGTATCATATCTTTTTCTTACTTTTGAAACAAATAACATTCTAAATATGACTTGCATATATATATATGCTTATATATATATGATATATTTAACATTCTGCCTGATTTTAAAAAAATTTTCAGAGGACTCTTTCCCTAAGCTGATTAAAATTAAGCCTTTTGAAAAACTCATTTGTTTTCCAAAGTACAATTGAGCAATTGCTTTGTGGGGGAACTATTTGGATCTCTGGGCAATAAAGTATCCACCATTCACATGATCTACTTCACATCTACCACATTTAATAACACCTTCATGAAATGCCATCCTTTATGGTCTCCTTGTCCAGAGTGAATTGCCTGGTTAGAAAAGCTGATAATTATATTTTTTTTTCTTGAAAAAGGGAGGTCTTTAAAAAGTTCTTTGATATCAATGTGTCCTTTCTTCTTGGTTATTATTACTACTTTCTGACATCTGTTTACAGGCTTGGGATTCTGCCTTTGCTTTCTCCCTACTGTCTACATTCTGTCACTGTACTTTGAAAAAAGACGCTCCCTGGTGACTGCAGTTGCTTCCACAGGAGAATGTTTTGCTGTGTTTACTGGTGCACCAGGTAAGTTAGCCAGAATATTTTACAACTGAAAGGAGAATAAACAGAATTCCTTCTCTGTCCTTTCCTGTATTCTAATGGCACAATATAGAGCACTGGGCTGGGAATCAGGAAGGCCTAAGTTCATAAATGAAGATAATAACAATACCTTCCTCCCAAGGTTGTTTAGAGACTCAAATAAGATAGTAGGACAGGATTTATAAAGCACTTAGTACAATGCACAGCACATAGTGGTGCTTAATAAATATTACTCTTTCTCTCCCATCCCCAATCTGTTTGTCTCTCTCCACTCCAAAATTCCTTGGCCACTACTCTTTCAAGTCTTTTGTGTCGGCCTCACTTCTTCAGCTACAACTGGGGATAAAGATAGTACCTCTTTCTTTCCCTCTCTCTCCCTCTTTCCCCCCAAATTCAATTTTAACCCAAAGTTATTCTCCCAAATATTTGTATGGAATTCCTTCCTAGGAGATTTGTAATGGACTAGTCTGAGAATGTAAACTTTTTTTTTAACTCTTACACTGAGTATCAGTTCTAAGGCAGAAGAGTAAGTAAGGGCTAGGCAATTGGGGTTAAGTGACTTGCCCAGGGTCACACAGTTAAGAAGTATATGAGGCCAGATTTGAAACCATGTCCTCCCAACTCCAGGCCTAGTGCTCTATCCACTGTGCAACCTTGCTGTCCTAAATGCAAATTATTTTGATATCAATCCAAACTAATCTCCAGGTAAAATACTGGGAAGAAAATATGGATAAATTTGAATTCTATACCATTGGTTGCTCTCCATTGACTCAAATAATCTAGAGTTGATTATGCATAGAAACTATATAATGAAAATTGATAAAGAGTTCCTTTGACTAATGTAGAATTAATTCTTGACCCTTGCCATAGTCTTCATACAAAAGCTTAGGTTCCTAGATCAAAGCATTTAGAACTGGAAGGAATCTTAGAAGCTATCTAATCCATCCCTTTCATAGAAGAGCCAGTATTTGAACTTAGATTTTCTATTTCCAAATGCAACATTGTTTTCTACTTTCTTATGGGTAGGGAATCAGATCTACTGAGTCATCATACTAGTTAATAGTGAATTATAGAATACACTGTACTCAAGAAAGAAGCATAGTACAGCAAAGCACAAAACAACTAAAACTATATTAACATAATTTAATATTTATTTCATGATTTTGAAAATTTGTGGCATCTTTTCAGGGTTATTATGAATAATCAGTCTATCTCTGTCTCTTTCTTTCTCCTACCTTCGGTCTTAGCATCAGTACTGTATATTGGTTCTAAGGCAGAAAAGCAGGTTAAGTGACTTGTCCAAGATCACATTTCTAATAAGTGTCTGAGGCCATATTGAAACCCAGAACCTCCCATCTCTAGGACTGACTCTCAATCCACTGAACCACCCAGCTGCCCCCTAAACTCTGTAGCTTTAACCCTTTGATCCCAGTTCTGTCCTAGAGAGGTACACAGACAAAATTTAATCCCTCATCCTTGTGGCAGCCTTTCATATATTCCTTATCACTATATATTCCTTCATCATTTCTTCCAAATGTCAGACAGTAGAAAGCATTGGAAAGAACATTGGATTTGGAATTAACAGATCGGGGTTCAATTCCCAGCTCTGCCACTTGTTATGTTTCTGGCTTTAGGCAAGTTATAACCTCTCCAGCCTTTAGTTTCTTTATAAACTTAGGAAGTTCGACAGATGATGTATTTACAGACACTTTCAGATCTAAACCTATGTCTATAAATGTAATAAAAATGTCTCGAACTGCAGCGCATTCCTTTTTCCTTAAAAGATCTCCTCATCCAATATAGTTTTAAATCCTCTCTCCTAGCAAACAGAAGCAAATACAGATCAATCCTAGTATGCTGAAGTCTAGTTAAAATCAGTAGCTGAAAGAACTCCCTACTCTAAGATATTTAACAATCAGTCATCTAGCTTCTGGCTGGAAACCTCCAATGATGGAGAACACACCACCACTTTGGAACAGCTCTGCATGTTGGGAAGTTTTCCCTATTTGAAATTTGAATTGGCTTCTTTTGAACTTCTATCTGTTCTTCCTGGTTTTGCTCTCTGGAATCAAATGTAATAAATCCCATCCTTTTTCTACGTGACAGTTCTTCACCCTGGTTCTTTTCTTTACATTAAAAGTCCCAAGTTCCTTTAACCACTCCTCATATAGCATGGGTTCCAGGACTTTCCCACCTCAACCATTCTCCATTCTTTCAAATATCCCAGACAGTGGTTCAGTAATCTTTCGGTGGTTCAGAAGTCTCTTCATTTTGTCAATGTCTTTCCTAAACTGTAGCATAAAGAATTGAACAGAGTACCCCAAATAAAGCCTGATAAAGGTGGAATAAAATAGGACTATTCCTCCTTGGGCATCTAAATGGAGCCTATAATCAGAAAATCCCAAATGGGGATCACAAAGAGTCAGACACAACTGAAACAACTGAATAACAACTACAAAAATAGTAATAAATGTAAAGTTTTATACCACACAACAAACTCAATTTTAAAAGTACAGATTGTGGAGGCATGCTGAGATAGCACTTTGTTTGGATAAGACCTGGGGGTTTCAATGAACTTTAACCTCATTAAGAATCAGCAATGTGGTATAAATAGCCATAAAAGCTAATGTCTAGTCTAAGAGCAACCTAGTTTCCTGGAGTATGGAGAAGATTTTTATTATTGTTGTTGAGTCTTGTCTGGCTCCTTGGGACCCCATTTTGGGGTTTTCTTGGCAAAAATACTGGAGTGGTTTGCCATTTCCTTTTCCAGCTCATTTGACAGATGAGGAAACTTAGGCAAGTGAGGTTAAGTGGCTTGTCCAGAGTTATACAGCTAGCAAGTGTATAAAGCTAGATTTGAAATATTCCTCCTGGATTTCATTAAATTAGATTATCTCATTGCTCTAGTTTTACTAAAAGTCTTTTGGATTTTGATTCTGCCACCCATAGTGTTCAGTATCCCTCGCTGCATTTTGCGAAGGGTAGTGGCTGTGTCATCTGCAAAATCTGATTAAATAAGCATATATCCCTTTATTCAGATATGGGTAAAATTGTTAAATAGCTTAGAACCAAGCCCAGTTTCCTGAGGCACTCTACAGTAGGTCTCATTTCAAGGTAACATTGAACCCCTAAAGACTGCTCTTTGGGTCTAGACATTCAGCTTATTCTCAATTAATCTAATTATATCATCTCTAGCTCAAGTAATTTCTTTCTTTCTCTTTTTTTTTTGCCTACAAGTTGAGGATACTTTATTAAATATTTTGCTCAAATGCAGGCAAACTATCTTCTTACAGCATTCCTCTGATTTACTAATTTAGTAATCCTGTGCCAAAAGAAAGGAAAGGGTTAGTTTGGCATGACCTGTTCTGGAAAAGGCTGTCTGTCTCTTCATAATCACTACTTCCTTTTAAATATGTTCACTACTATTGGAATAGAAATGCAGAAGAAAATATATAATTTATCATTTGTTTATATGGGGATATGATTTAGGGTTTTGGTTTTAAAAGACTATTACAAAAATGAATAATTTGGAAATAGGTTTTGAGTTGATAATAGATGGATTCCCACACAGTGGAACTACTTGTCAACTCTGGAGGGGAGAAGGGAGGGAGAGAACATGAATCATGCAACCATGAGGGGGAAAATAATTAAATAAATATGTTCACTAATTCTTTAATGATCCATTCTAGAATTTTTCTAAGAATCAAAAGTCCACCTCAGTGGCTTATAAATTCAGAATATGTTCTCCTTCCTATTTTGAAATTAAGTATAACCTTTGCCTTTCTCAGGTCCTTTCCACGGTAATCATTCTTCTATTCTTTTAGATATCACAGACAATAGTTCTGCTATGGCATCCACTATTTTTCCCCCATTTTGCTGAGAATGCAATTCATTTGGACCTGGTTATTTGAATTTATTCCCATCCTCCCCCAACATAGCCTAAAAAATAAACAACCTCAAGATACCATTTTATTGAACTTAGCTTCTCTTGCCAGCCTCAATTCATTATGAACTCCTGACACAATTTTTTTTATGAGACTCTATCATATGCCTCCTCTATTACTTGGTCTTCCCTATATTTTATTAATAATAGCTAGCATTTACATATTACTTTAAGGTTTACAAAATACTTTGCAAATATTATCTCATTTATCCTGATAAATTAGCCTGAGACGTCATTGTTATTATCCTAATTTCTACATTTAGAAAAAGTCTTTTAAGACTACATTTGAATTCCAGTTCTCTTAATTCTGAATACAGTGCTTTACCCATTCTGTGAGCCCTCTCTCCATTTCTTTTTAAGATCTGGAACAGTTGGTGAATTCCCTGTTCATTTACCATGTGGGCATAAAAAAATAAAAATGAAAGTTTGAACCTTTAGTTTTGTCAGGAGAGACATGCATAAATTAAAAAATATGCAAAATAAATGTAAGGTAATGGGTCAGGGGAGAGTGGTACTAGCTGCTGCAGGAACCATAAAAAGCTTCAAAGTTTTGAAAGACTGAAAGGATTTTAAAAGGTTGAGATTAGGAAGTAGTGTATTCCCAGCATGGGAAAACAGAGTACAGAGGCACAGAGATGGAGTAGGAGATATGAGGAACAGTAAGAAAGTCAGTTTGGTTGCTCCAAAGGTTTCAGGATGGAGAATAATTTATAAGTTTAGAAAGGAGAGTTGGAGCTTGACTCTGTGATATTCTGTCAGAAGACTTTATATTTGATCCTAAAAGCTGTTGGAATTTAATAAGGCTGGTGACATGGTCAGACCTATGCAGTATAGTTGGAAAAGAGGGATTGTGAGTGCAGAGGAACATGAGAGAGATGTTGTACAAGTAGAAATTACAAGATTTGGCAATTGTTTAAAGAATGAATGTGTCCTTCATAGAAATAGGATATTGGAAGAATGGCAAGTATTGCAGAAAGCATAATTCTGTTTTGCATATGTTGAGTTAGTGATGTCTATGGGACATCCAATTTGAATTATCTATTAGGCAAGTGGTGATTATTGCTGGGAAAGTTAGCAGAGACTAAAGTTTGATGTATTTAGATCTCAGTTATCTGCATAAAAATAATCTAACCCATTGGAGCTGATGAGGTGATAGAAAAGAGGGCTCTAAGGTACAAAGACATTTAGGGTCTAGAATATAGGTAAACAAGCACAGGAAAGTAGGAATGGGCAATGAGAGAGACAGAGAGCGAGAACGAGAGCGCTCACAGTGTTAGTTAAACCCAGAATGAATATCCAGAAGGAGAGAATGTTCGGAATAGAGAAATTATTGGTAACTTTAGAGAAGGCAGTCTCTGTCACTTAAATTATGAAGTTGGAAGCGAGATGCAGGGCATAAAGATGGGAAGTAAATGAGAAGAGAGAACACAGAAGGAAGAAGCATAAACTGCTTTTTTTTTCTTCTTAAGGTTTTGGTTGTCTTAATCACCTAAGAGCACGGGAGGAGTGGGAAGGAAAGAGAGGGAGGGAGATAAGTTCAATTATATAACTTAGGAAACTTGTGTGGAAATTTATTACATGTATTCAATAGAAAATATGTATATAAATATAAAAAATAAAGTTAAAAAATATAATATTCTTATATCCTTTGTTAGTTGTACTCCTTCTCTTTGGAATAAGATTTCAGGCTCCAGAAAGGCAAGAACTAACCTAACAAAGAAGGTCTTGATGAAATACACTATGCTGAGCAGAGTTAGAAGAAAGGAACCAGGTTGATTATGTATGTTGGAGATTACTGACAAGTTCAGGAGATAGAGAGCCAGGCCTGGAGACAGGAGATTCTGGATTTAAATCTGGCCTCACATACTACTTAAATGACTTGCCTAGAGTCACACAGCTAACCCCAATTATCTAGTCCTTATTGCTCTTCTACATTGGAACCAATACTTAGTAGCAGTTCTAAGACAGGTGAGAGTTGTTTTTCTTTTTTAAGTTATTCAGATGCCTTTTATTTTTAATTCACAAATTCTAATTGCCATGTCATTTAACATTATACCCTTAACAAACATAAAAGCTTTTATATATTAGAGCTAGAAGTAAATTTAAGAGATAGTCTAGGGGGGTGCAGCTGCGTAGCTCAGTGGATTGAGAGCCAAGGCTTAGAGATGGAGGTGCTGGTTTCAAATTTGGCCTCAGACACTTCCTAGCTGTGTGACCCTGGGCAAGTCACTTAACTCCCATTATCCAACCCTTACCACTCTTCTGCCTTAGGATCAATACATAAACAGAAGCTAAAGGTTTAAAAAATTTGTCTAATCTAACTTCCATCATTTTTTAGATTTCTTCTTCATGGAGCCTTTCCTTATCCTCCCAAGCTTTCAGTATCCATCCTTATATTTTACACTGTGTCAAGAAATTCAAACCCTTCTTAAATCATCTGTTTACTTCTGATAACCTGGAAAATAACACAAAACTATTAAGTAGTCAGAAAACCCACTCTTTAATCAGAAAAAAGAGATAAGGTTCGTTATTCTGGCCACCACACAGAGTCATGAGCTAAATAACATACAGAACCAAAAGCTCTGGGAACCATATCCCTGGGAGAAAGCACTGTGCTAAGAACTAACTCCCCTGGGAGAAGACAGATCTTTGTGCCAACTCCAAAGAGATACTGAACCTGAGAGTCTCTCCCTTTTGGGAAGCCTACAGAGACTAACCATAAACAGGTGTGTAAAACTCCTAACATTTAGCAGCTATGGTATTAGGGAACGGTCAGCTATAACAAATCAAAGACAAAGGTCAAACTAAGAAAACTGGGTTTCATGAGAGGAAAACTTTCACCCAATAGAGAAACCTTCAAAACAAAAAGGTGCTTAACATTCAAACCAAAATAGGGGTAGTTGGCACTGGGCTTTCTCAAAGGTAAGGGTAAATTGAGTCATCCAAAAATCCATGTTGACACTTCCTAAGCGTTTTTCTCTCCATCTCTTGTCTTTCTGGTTTTATCTTTTTAAATTTGCTAAATCAAAATCTATATTGCCTGTTAAAAGTTTTCTTATTAGAACCATTATCAACTTTAACTTGTTATTTCTCCTCTCCTAAATATTCAAGCCATCACAGCTTTGAAAGAGAAAATTGGCTGGAGATACAGCCTCTTGTTTGTTGGCGTTTTACAGTTAAACATTATCATCTGTGGAGCCCTGCTTCGACCGATTATAATCAGATCACCTGGAACACCAAAAGAACCCACACCTGAAAATCGGAAAGAAGTGCAGTATATGCTCGAAAATGAGAAAACACACACCTCAATAGACTCCATTGACTCAGGAGTAGAATTAACTACCTCACCTAAAAACGTGCCTAGCAATGCCAATGCAGAACCTGAGCCAAAGACTGACATAGAAACGCTGGTATCCAGTGATACAAAGTCAAGTGAAAAAGCTTCATTATTGGACTTTTCTATTTTGAAAGAAAAGAGTTTTATTTGTTACACACTTTTTGGCCTGTTTGCGACACTTGGATTCTTTGCTCCCTCTTTGTACGTCATTCCTCTGAGCATTAGTCTGAATGTGGACAAGGATCGTTCCGCTTTTACGTTATCTGCCATGGCCGTGGCGGAAGTTTTTGGAAGAATTAGTGCTGGTTTTGTCCTTGATAGAAAGCCTATCCGAAAGATCTATATTGAGCTTCTCTGTGTCATTCTGTTGACTGTATCTTTATGTGCCTTTCCTTTTGCTTCTGGGTTCTGGGGTCTAATAGCATGCAGTGCATTCTTTGGATTCATGCTCGGAACAGTAGCAGGGACTCATCTTCCTCTGCTAGCCGAAGATGATGTCGTAGGAATCGAGAGGATGGCTTCTGCAGCTGGAATCTATGTCTGTGCTCAAAGTATATCAGGACTTGCTGGACCACCCCTTTCAGGTAATTTAAATGTATAACCGTGTATATTTTGTTCCTAAAATGTGCTATAGTTAATTAGCTCTGTAAATTCTGTATTATATGCCTCACAAGATCAGAGCCTTAGGATTTTTGAATTGGAAAGGACCTCAGAGATTAACTAATTTGAATTCCACTTAAATGAAATGACTTGTCAAAGACTGAATCTTGGACTGAATTCAAGTCTAAGACAGACTGAATAATGGCATAGTCAGGACTGGAATCCAAATGTTCAATGCTCTGTTGGCAAGAAAAAATCTTATGTGTGGAAATGCTTTCACCAAGGCTGACTGATGATTTATCTCTGCTTATATAGTTAAGGGGGAATAGCTATGTGTTACAGGGGATAAAGTGCCAGGCCTACCATTTGGGAGACTCATCTTCCTGAGTTCAAATCTGGCCTCAGATAGTAGGGAAATCATTTAACCTTATATACCTCCATTTTCTCATCTGTAAAATAAGCTAGAGAAGGAAATGGCAAACCACTCCAGTATCTTTGCCAAGAAAACCCCACTTTGGGTCACAAAGAGTCAGACATGATTGAACGACTAACAGGGTTAAGATGCGAACAATGGTATTCCTCTCTCTAAGGTGAGCCTTCCAGCCACTATGCCTCCATCTCATCTGACTAAAGAAAATAATGAAAATTGGAAGAATTAAAAAAAAAAGATTCCTCAGTACTTGCTGATCAATTGCTGTATTTCCTTGATGAAAGGGGCATGAATATAGCTTATAGCATTGATATACAATAGATGCTTAATGATGATATGATTTAATAGTGTATTTCATTTGTAAAAGATGTGTGAATGTTTGAGGGAAACTATTTGTTGGTTTCATTACTTCAAAAAGCAGAGTTTACAAGGAAGACTTCATCTAATTTTCTTCATATTTCAAGTGACCCTCCCTGACACCCAAAAAGTCAGCTATTTTTCCATTTATCAGTTGAGAATATTTTTTGGAACTTGGGATATATTTCCTTATGTTACAGATTATTTTAATTCTTCTTGAAACTAATCCTATAGCTGTATTCTAGCTAAGATTTTTTCCCTCTACAATTTCTTGTAAAAATTTCTTATTTTAATTTGCATTTGACAAATATCAGCAGATGTGAACACTTTGAAATCCAAATAGAAAGGATTCTATATGAAACTATAAATCTCTATTGTGTACACGTTATGTATAGTTTGTGTTTTTTAAGTACATATTAAATTTAACACAATAATACCAATTTTTTATCAACAACAAATGACCCTGTTTGTGTTACCCCTTCTTTTTTTTTTTTTTTTTAAACTCTTAACTTCTGTGTATTGGCTCATAGGTAGAAGAGTGGTAAGGGTAGGCAATAGGGGTCAAGTGACTTGCCCAGGGTCACACAGCTGGGAAGTGTCTGAGGCCGGATTTGAACCTAGGACCTCCTGTCTTTAGGCCTGACTCTCAATCCACTGAGCTACCCCCCTGTGTTACCCCTTCTGAACTTCCCCCTGTTCTTTTCTATTTATTTTTTGTGTACTTGTATTAATCAACACTGTTTTCTTTTTTGTATCACTATCACTGTCCCCTACCCTGGCTACAACTCTTCCCCTCACTAAAAATAATTAATTGTAATGAATAAGTACCAGCAAAACAAATTCATACCTTGGTGGTATATAAAAATATGTCTTATTCTATAGCTTTAGTCTAATATATCTCTGCTAAGAAATGAGAAAGCATGATTCACTAGTTTTCTAAAGTCATGATTGGGCATTACATTGATCAGAATTATTTATTGTTTCAAAGTCATTTTCCTTTATGATGCTGTAGTCATTATAGAAATTGTTTTCCTGTTAACTTCACTCTATAGTAATTACTCTATAGTAATTCATACAAGTCTTCCCTGGCTTTTCTTAATTCATGCCTTTCATCCTGTCTTAAGAGACAATAATAATCCATGACATTAATAGATCATAATCTGTTCGGCTACTTCTCAACTGATGAGCATTCTCCCTCCTCCCCTCCACCTTATTTTCTAATTCCTTACGTAACAGAAATTGCTGCTAAGATATTTTGTATATGTGGGTCCTTTCTTTTGGTCTCTGATCTCTTTGGGAAGTAGTGAATTGAACATTTCCACTTAAAGCAGATAAAATGAGAATGTTTTCTCAATAAGTGGGATTCAGGGAAAGGTATCCATTATTATTTCTGAAAAATTTTCTTACATATCATGTCTCCCTCCCCCCCAGGTCTTCTAGTGGATAGCACCAAGAAGTATCCTTCAGCTTTCTATTCCTGCGCAGCTGGCATGGCAATAGCAGCTATATTTCTGGCATTTGTGAGACCATGCAAAGTTGGACTGTGCCGGAGCCCGCAAGATGAAGAAAAGTCTGATGGACAGCAGGCAAAAGCCTTACAAGATACACCTGAAGATTTTCTTGAAATGGACCTTGGGAAACATGAAAACAAAGGAAACAAGAAAGATAACATAGTATAACTGTCATTCGTATAATAGTAAATACTGGGTTAATAATAGGACTGTACGGAAAAGATGACTGACTACTTTTTCTTCCCCACTCTCAGAAACTACATCTTAACAGGAATGTATATATGAATGGGACTATCAACATCTTTTTGAAAAGTTTTCTTTTTTAGTTTGTTTTTAAGTCAGCCGAAAAGAAACAATCAAAAAAAGCTTCCATTCAAAATCTGGTTGTATTAGCAAGATGAGGAGGGGTTAGACCTTCACATTCCTGTTTCTAAAGAGGTGCTAAGCATCATCAAAGTGATTCCACAGCTCTCACTCCCATGTGGTTAAACTGGGATCTTATGAAATAACCATAGTCCATGTACAAAGAGCTGACCATCCAAAAATTCTTAAACACTGCTGAAAATTCCTTGATCTTTATAGGAAAATGAGTGATAGATAAATATGAATAATTTTTTTAAAAAATCATAGCATTGACGTTTCCATTTGGCAAAAACATGGGCTTTTATTTTTCTAAATGGATTCACTTGATGTAGAATTTTAGACCAAATAGTTTATCAATAAACTGAGGAATTGTGAAATAACAATAACAACTTGAATTGGATAAATGTGAAGATTACCACTTATTTTTATGGCCAGTTTTTACCATAAGTATTTTAATACAAAATACTTTTTTCCAGAACTGTATTCCCAAATATATTTCCTATCATTTTGAGTTATTCCTATGTCTGTGATTGTAGTATCTTAAATTTAAACCAGTATTTATTTTTAAGTTATTTTAGGATGGTTAAAGCTAATAGTTATTATAAGAAATTAAACATGAAAACTAGTAAAATGCATTTTACCTCTTTTCAGCTATCCTTTCAATGCCTCAAAAATCTTTTGTTTTGTAAAATTACTGTCTTGAAAACTCAGACTGTAATGATTTCCTAATTTTTCTTTGATTTGAATGATTTTACAAATTGTACTATTTAAAAACAGACAAAATCCACTTGAGCAAGAATAGTAAACCACCTTACTAGATATGGTTTAATTTAATTTCTTCTTTTAATCATTCATATATCTCCTAAAAATACTTGAGAATTTTCTTTGATCAGAATTGTATTACACTAAATAGTCAAGGCATTTCTGATTTTTAAAAAAATAATTGAATTTTTGAAATATTAAGACATTTAGGACTACGATTGAGTTACAAAATACTGTTTACATCTTAAGAATAGGTTATTGTTTGTTGTTGTTTTTCTACTACATGTATGATATTCCCCATTTCAAGGTGACTTGTGAAGGCAACAGGGTGGGCTATGCTCTTTGCTTTGACTTATATAGAATCTCACCTGGTCAGTGATGGCCCTTGCTTGCTGCCCCCATCTTTTATACATCTCTGCTGTTACTTTAAAACAACTCAGGGGAACAAACAAGACAAGCCTAGTTTGGCACACGCACACAGCTACATCTAAAGTGGCATCACTCATCACTTGCTATGTTTAGTACAGCATTTTATCAGCAATAGGTATATTGGACAATCTGTATTGTGGGAATGGGGGGGCAGTAGATGGGAATGTAAATGCCCCCCAAAGCAGGCACTCAACACTAAATAAAGTGGATCTAGCAATTCTTCTATCTCTGCTTGAGAACAATGTTGAGCTTGGGGCTGTTTTGTATCCTTATCTTCAGCACTTTACAACATAATCTTTTTTCCCCTATGATGTCCAATACCAATTTCCATGTTAATAACTGAAAAATCTGCTCTTTGTACATTCTGAATGTAATAGCATGAACAAATATGTGTGTTTCAGCAGATAAATATGCTAGGTTTTTAAGTGGAAAAAAACAGGGTTGCTGTTTTGATCAGTATTATATCTAATGAAATTCTGGTATTGATAGGAAATAATTAAATTTGCAATAAATTCATAAGTTTTTTTAAGAGACTGATTTCTTCCATTGCAAAGTTGCCTAAGTCTTAAATCTTTTTCATGTTAGAAAAACTAATTTTGTGTGTAAATAACAAAGCAGAAAGCCATTGGAAGAGGATTTTATTTCAAGCACAGCCTCATTTCTTCCACCTAGAAAAATCTTTTTGAAAGTTCATTTGAATCTGACCTCAGACACTTCCTAGCTAGATGACCCTGGGCTAATCACCTAACCTCAGCTGCCTATTCCTTACTACTCTTTTGCCTTGGAACCAATGCTTAGTATTGATTCTAAGACAGAAGGTAAGGGTTTAAAAAGAAAGGATATTTGAAATCTTTGTCTGTTATAATTGAAATACATGAAGTGATCATGTTTTTAAACCATTATCCTAGCAGGAGAACAAATTTGCCAAAAATAATACAAAGATCAAGGAAACAGTACATTTTTAGTTACATAAAAGAACCTTATAGTGGTCCAACATCATGTAGGTTATAAATGGCAGAGCTAAGATTTGAGCCCGAATAAATGAGTAAATGAATGAATAAGTGAGTGAATGAATGAAAAAGGCATTTATTGAGCACTATGATTTAGTAGCCACAACGTTAAAAGAACACAGAACATGGAATAAAGCTTTTTGTAGAACAAAACAAGTGACCTTACAACCAAGAATAACATTCAGCAAAGATGAGTATAATTATAAAAAGTAAAAAATGGACATTTAACAAATTAAATGAGTTTCAACTATTCCTGAGGGAAAATCCAGAACTCAGCAGGAAATTTGATCTATAAGACTCATATAAAGGTAATGCAAGACCAATAAGCAACCCAAAAGGTCAAACTGTTTGATTCCTATATGAGAAAATGATATCTGTGACCCCTGGGAATGGCATCATTGCCTGGGTACTTTGAAGGTGTGTGTATGGATGGAAGACTCAAGGCTGAAATGGTCGTGGAATAGACCAGAATGGCTATCCCATATAGAGGAGGAATGAATGGAGAAACTGCCATGGAGAACAGGAGGAGGGGGTGGCGGGCTAGTAATACTAGAAACCTACTTTCATTAGATCTAGGATAAAAAGAAAGCAACATGCACAAGGAGAAGGGTAAAAGTTTTCTTAAAGTACAGAGAAACAGGAGGGACGTGGGATGGGATAAGAGGGGACCAGGAATCCCCTTGGGGAACTGAGGGAATAATAGAAGGAGACAATTGAGGGGATAAGGAAGGAATTTTTGGAAAGGTGGATAAAATAAGAATTAAAAGCTAAGGAGGAAGGGACAAGGGAGGGACCTTTGGAAGTAAGCCAATTTCCAAATAGCAGGGCGATGGGATAGGATAAGAGAGGACTTATGGGAATAGGTATGAATTGGACAAGTATTGGTCAAAGAAAACTGGATATCTGAGGAGGCATATAGCAGAAAGAAAAAAGTAGGGCCCAAACACTGAGGAAGAATGGAGTATATGGAAATGCATACCTAATAACTATGACACTGGGTGTAGATGGAATGAATTTTTCCATGGGAAGAAAATGGATAGCAGAAAGAATAAAAGAATGAGGATCTGACAATTTATTGTTCATAAGAAACAGTGAAAATGAGAGACACATAAAGTGAAGGTGAGGAGCTAGAGCAGAATATACCATGCCTCAGTTGATCCAGAAAAGGCAGGAGTAGTAGTCAGGATGACAGAGTTGGGCTAAAAATGGATATAATTGGAAGGGATGAATAGGGCAGCTATATTATGTTGAGGGGGTACTTTGGATAATGAAGCATTATCAGTATTGAACCTTTATGCATCAAGTTTTATAGCATCCAGATTTTTAAAGGAAAACTAAATGAGTTATAGATGAAAATAGATAACAAAATAATGATGGGAGACATTAATTTCCCCCTCTCAGAACTAGATAAACCTAATCAAAAAATAAATATGAGAGATGAATAAGACCTTGGATATCTAGAGAGCCACCCCACACTTGCGTGAAGCTAGTAATTTAAGCCTAAATGTGCACATAATCCTATGCTATCTGGTGGAACAATAATGGTTTAGAGAGCATAAACATTCTGTAAAAGTCTTACTTTAACACATCATTCTATGATATAATCCTGCATTCCTGAGGGGTTCTGGCACTAGGAAAAAAGTTCCACTGGGTATGACCAAGCTAGAAAGACTTGTTTTTGGAAAGAGCATAGTGCTGGCAACAGATTGTGTCCGCTGCCTAAAGACCAATCTAGCTAATTATGACCCTGGTAGTGTATGTTAACTGAGAACCAGATGGGTTAAATTGATCAAATTAAATGCTAATAGGAACATAGAGAAACAGGCCCAGCATATTGCTATAACAGCTGAGATTTGTTTTTTAGAAAACAAGATAGAAATATACATTAGGAGCTGTAAAATTGTTCATGCTCAATAACCTGGGGATCCCATTAGGGATTAGGCCCTAATGGCATTATTGAGAAGGCAAAAAGTTGTATACATATGAAAATATTCATGAAAGCTTCATTTGTTACGACAAAATAACTGGAAATTATACAAATGCAAAGATTGGGCAAAATGGTTGAATAGATTGTGATATATAAATGTAATCAATTATATTACATTATTAGAAATGATAAATATTGGACATATAAGGAAAATAAGGGAAATATATGAAGAGATAAAAAGAAAAAATAATACATAATATAATTACATTTTAAAAAAATAAGAGCCACAAAATCAAGACAAAAAAAATATCAAAATAAATCTAAAGGGAACTCAAAAGCACTGGGTATTTATATTAGCACATACATACAATTTATATATTTTTAAACAAATTGTCAATAATATGCAGTTTATGGGTTAGCACATAATTCTTAAACATTTGTTATTTAAATGTTTTTGGTGGTGATGGTAGTAACATTGAAAAAATGAAAAAGAAGGGGGAAAAAAAGAAGAATCCTTGCCCATAACCACCTGAATATATATTTTTGATCCATAAAGATTTAGGAATAGTTTAAGTAGATATAGCTATCCTGAATACTAGTCATCTCTTAGCACTGTGAACAAAATGCCTTAAAAATGTAGAAACCTAGGAGATATTAAAATATGACCTAAAAACAGCATTTTTTTTCCTTTGGGAAGAACTCTCTATATGACAAGAACTGCTGGAAAAACCACAAAGTAGTTTGCCAAAACATCATAGACATGATATACAATAACTTAGATATGGATACTCAATTTCAAAAATACTCTTTTTTAATGGAGGAAGATGGATGGAAGTATTTACAACTATGGCTAGGGAGAGAATTTTTAACCAAAATGATATAAAGGAGAGCACAAAAATATATTTCAATTACATGAAATTAGAAAGTATTTTTTCAAGATCAATATAGTTAAAATAAGAGGAAAATCATTGCACCATATAATCTGATAAAGGTCTAACATTTAAGACATATGAGGAATCAACACATGAAGAGCAAGTCATTCCTTGATTAAAAGGCAAAAATATATGAACAAATGGCTCATGAAAGAATTGAAACTATTAACATCATATTAAAGCTTGGTCCAAATCATTCATATTGAGATGCAAATCAAAAGAATATTGATAGGAGCAGCTGGGTAGCTCATTGGATTGAGAGCCAGGCCTAGAGACAGAATGTCCTAGGTTCAAATCTGGCCTCAGACACTTCGCAGCTGTGTGACCCTGGGCAAGTTATTTGACCCCCATTACCACTCTTCTGCCTTGGAACCAATACACAGTATTGATTCCAAGATGGAAGGTAAGGGTTTAAAAAAAATATATTGAGGTATCATCTCACACCTACCAAATTGGCAAAGATGACAAATGATGTAAACAATCGATGTATGGAAAGATAGGCACATAAATATATTTATGAGAGAGCTATGAATTGGTCTAAACATTCTAATAATAATTTGGGATTATGCATTGTGAATGAAATGCTTTTTAATTGAAAATAAAATAATTTTTTAAAAACCTAAAAAAGGCTAGTAAAATATTCATACTTTGACTCAAAGTTTCCTCTGCTAGAATTCATAAAACCATGAAAAGAATTTTTATAAACTGATGTAGAGCAAATGATGTAGCTGATGTATTGAGAATCAGATAATAGTAAACACAGTGGCTACAATGACATAAGCCAGAGAAAGAACCAAAAAAAAAAATTGAATTCTATTTAATTATAATAACCTAAGAAGAGTTGAAAAAACACCCCCTCTCCATTCATTACTGAAGTGCAGAGCTATGAATGTGATATAGGGCATACGCTATCAGAGACAATGTGGTTGGTTTTGTTGAACTGATATTTTTTCTTTCATTTTAATTTTTTGTTACAAGAGATACCTTTCTGAGTAGGGGGAGGGATATACTATACTTGGAAATGAATGTGATGTAAAAAGAAAAGCATCAGTTTGATTTTTTTTTTAAGATTAAAACTAAAAAGAATAGTTTAAATAATCACTCCCACGCATCGGCTGGGGGTGGGGGGTAAAGGGGAAAGTAAGAACATGAATCATGTAACAATGGAAAATTTTTCTAAAAAATTTAAAAAATCTTTAAAAATAAAATGAATGAATGAATGAATAAACAAATAAACAAATAAATAAATGAATGAATGAATGAATAAATAAATAAATGAATAAATGGGTAATCACTCCCACCAGGACTTTACATTAGATATGGGACCTTCCTTCAACATTTCCAATTTTGCATTTGACAAAACCATTTTTGTGTGCAAAATTAATGTAAATAGAGTTCTAACAATCTGGCCAACTATTGTATAAATAAGGAGACTAGGTCCCCCTAGCGTTTTTTGTTTTTATACAGAACAAGGGGGAAAAGTTACCCAAATCAAATGTACATATATTCTTTCACCAACTTTGCAAAATTCCTAGTTTCATAGTAGCAAACTCATTCAGACCCAATCTAGAGCAGCTTTTGTTTTTGAAGGGAGTGACAAAACCAATAAGTCAAAAGATGTAAAACTGTTTCACCAAATTCTCCTAACAGACACAATTGACACATCATTGGTTTTTAAGAGATCTTCAAGCAAATGCCTTTGAAACCTCTCAAAAGATAACTGAGAAACAAGTAATGTAATTCATAATCATTTAACCTAAATTGTTTAGTACCTCAAACAAAAACTAAACCATAAACCAACAAAGCAGATAACATTACAACCCCCTGAGGTTAAATTGCTGCAATTACCCTGAAATTGTTCATTTCTTACGAACATCTATCTTTTTAAAAGTAAACCCTAGGGCACATTCGGCATATTCATCCAAGGGAGTTTGGTGCTGCTGCTTCTAAACAGAAAATGTTATTTAGGGAATACTTGATCACCTGGTTCGAAACCCATTAAGAGGCAACTAGTGGCATAGTGCTGGACCAGAAGTCAGGAAGATTTGAGTTCAAATGCAGCATTAGACTTTTACTAGCTGTGTAACAACAGGTAAGTCATTTAACTTTTGTTTGCCTCCATTTCCTCAACTGTGAAAAGGGATAATAATAACACAGTTGTGCAGATCAAATGAGGTATTTTTAAAAAAATGCTTAGCATAGTGCCAGGCACATAGTAGATACTTAATAAATGCTTGTTCCTTTCTCTCTCTTATTTCCCATCCAGGTCAACATGTTCAATTAACCAAAGCCAAATTACTTTAATTACACAAGTCATATCTGTCAGGAAGAAGATAGAAAATTCATCAGCTAAATCTAAGAAAAAATGATGTGGGGGAAAACAGATTATGTAAAGGGCACTCACTCCAAGGATTATATTTATTATTAATACATAAATCTGAAAATGGAAAGACTGTTCTTCCAATCCAACCCACCTTTCCTCTATTATCTTAACTATGGTTAACAAGGGCCTTGAAATATTTTCTTCTTCGTGAGCTTCTTTTCAGGATGGTAACAAAGATTTTTCCTGCTCCATCATCTTTAGAAACATTTGAAGATGATTACAAAGTAAAGAGAAAAGTTTAGTCTCTGGAACAAGGCATCTGGAAAAAAGGCATAATTATGTTTTTCTGGTTTAGAAAAGACTTCTTTCTAAAATGAAAAACAACATTTATAATAGTAACTGGGGGAAAAATAACACTATTTCCTTTGCCTGGACAGAGTAAGAAACAAAAGCAAAATTCTAAGGGCGAAGATTCTTAATATTTTGTGTGTTATGGTCTCCTTTAGGCCCTCCTATGAAGCCTCTAGACCTCACCTCTGAATCATGTTTTTGAATATATTAAATTAAATACAAACGAATGCAAAGGAAGCCAATTACTTAAAATTATCAAAATAAGAAATTATAAAAAGATTTTTTAAAACAAGTTCCCCGAGGCGGCAACTAGATGGTTCAGTGAATTGAGAGTCAGGTCTAGAGACAGGAAGTCCTGGGTTCAAATCTAGCCTCAGACACGTCCTAGCTGTGTGACCTTGAGCAAGTCACTTAACAACTCCCATTGCTTAGCGTTTACCATTCTTCTGCCTTGGAACTGATACACAGTACTGATTCCAAGACAGAAGCTAAAGGTTTAAAAAAAAATTAAACTAGTTCACTAAAACCCAGATTAAGAACTCCATTTTCCAAGGCTATCAACCATTTAATACAGGAGAATTGAAAGTAATTTTATTTCTACAGTTTATATCAATGTATCACAAATTGAGAAAAAAAATCTACTCATTTTTTATCAAAAATTTTTAAAGTATTTCCTTCCTAAGAAATAACTTTATAGCTATCAGTTTCTTCATCCAGGAAATGAGGATGGCAATACTGGTACTTACCTAAAACTGCTATAAAAAGAAGCATTTTGCAAATCTTAAATGTTCCAAAACTTTAAGGATCCCATGATTTTGGCAATGTGAGTACTTCCTCCACTAAGGATTTCAACTCTGGCTTATTTAACAGACCTCAAGAATCCCCGTAGCTAAAGAAATTTTATCACCACTCTGAGGCCAACCTACTTGATGGTGAAATTTTCTAAATTTAGCTAAGTTGGTCCTTCAAAAATAGGAGTATAGGGATAGCTAGGAAACAGATTGAAAGTCGGGTCTAGAGTCAGGAAGACCTGGGTTCAAATCTGGTCTTAAACATATCCTAGCTGTGTGACCCTGGACAAGTCACTTAACCCCAAATGTCCAGCCCTTATGGTTCATCTGCATTGGAACAGATATCTTTTTCCAAGACCAGGTTTGTTTGTTTGTTTTTTTAATAAAATTAAATAAAAAATACTTTAGGGCCCTTTTATCCTGGACTTTGCTTTCCCTTCCTGGTTCAGTTTTCTTGGTCAAAGATAGTAGGCTCTTCTGCTTTCACTTTCACTTGTTAGATTTGTTTGTTTGTTTTTTGGTGGAACAAACCAGCCAAGAGCAAGGAGAGAATGTGTTGGCTTATATATAGTTTCACCAATGGAGAGCTGGATATAGGTCCTACTGTATATATTTAATATAGAGTACTTTAAAGATTCTCTTTGCCATAGTGTTGTGCATGTAGACATAGTGTATAGAGTATACAGAGAGTATATATGGTATAGTACATGTGTACATTGTACATTTACATACACATATATGTGTGTATGGATGGATATATGAGATGATTATAGTTTTTCCAATACAGCTGAATTATTTTATAATAAATGTCTAAATTCGGGACTCTTCAAATGGACAAGATGAGGCAGAGGGGAAAAGCACAGTATTTGGCAAATACTAAGGGCTTAATAAATGTTCAATCTACTTCGGAGAGGTGAAGAAGAAGAGAGAGAGAAGGAAAGGGAGAAAGAGGGAAGAACTGAGAGCTCTGGGAGAGGGAGAAGGAGAAAGATGAGAGGGAGAGAGAAAAAGGAGGAGGAAGAGGAGGAGGAGGAGGGAGGAGGAGGAGGAGGAGGAAGGAAGAGGGTGAAAGGGATTGAGGGAAAGGAGAAGGAAAGGAAGGAGGAGAGAGGAGAAGAAGAAAAGGGAAGAAGGGAGAGAGAGAAAGAAGAGAGGAAATGAGAGAAAGAAAAGGGAAGAGAGGAGAGAGAAAGAAACAGGGA
>NC_058133.1:220405821-220438196 GCF_016433145.1 Gracilinanus agilis
AAGGAGAGGGAAGGAAGGAAAGAGAGAGAGGGAGGGAGGGAGTGAAAGAGAGAGGGAGGGAAGGAAAGGAAGGGGGACGGGAGGGAGGGAGAGGAAGGGGGGCGGGAGGGAGGGAGAGGAAGAGGATGAGAGATGTCCTAAAAACATGGAAAGGCCCAAACATGAGGCCAGAAACAGGTGCTCTACTAAAGAGTTCTTTCACTTACTGGTCAGTGGGCCACCTCATTGCTGGTCTCCAAATACCTTGTTTCTTTTTCTTCCAGAGAGCCGGGCATGTGTGCCCGACAGCCGGCGGCCTGCTCCTTCCTCCCTTGGGTCAAGCAGTCCTGGCCAAGGCCACACCACCGCGGCCAGAGAGCAGCACTTAGGCCTGGCCCCCAGGACACTCCTATGCATGGCCCACATGCAGACACACCCTCTCGGAGGCCGGCAGGCACACACCCACTGACCATGCCAAAAAACCAGCCGCCAGAGGCAGCCCCAGTCCTTCCTGCTCCAGAGGGGCCCTGAGCGCAGGACCAGACATTTAGTTGTCTAGGAGCTGCCTGCTTCACTTTCAGAATCCTTCATCTGGGAGAAAGACACTGGAGATGAGCTCTTTTCCTAGCCACAACTCGCATTTAAAAGCATTCAGATCCTGGGAATTTAGCTTCCACATAGTCAGCTGTGTCTACATCCAAAGATAAATCCCTGCCAAATTTTTCTGGACATTGAAGATCTTGTTCTTCCTGGAAACAAAAGAACAAGTTCATTTTATAAATGCTCATCAACGATGGGAGGCATCCGAGACTAAGACTTGGGAAATGATTTATACAGAGGCCAAATTGTGAATCTAATTTATAATGGAGGTTCTAAATTTTTTTTGTCATGGACAATTCTGAGATTAAGGAACCCTTCTTGGATGTTTTCAAATGCACAAAATAAAATATATAGGAATATAAATGAAATCATTAATCCTGAAATGCAAGCTATTATTTATCTATCTAGGCAGCCAGGTGACTCAGTGGATAAAACATTGGGCCTGCAGTCAAGAAGTTCAAATTCATATTCATACTTACTAGATATGTGACCCTGGACAAGGCACTTAACCTCTGCCTTAATCCACTGTAAAAGGAAATGGCAACCCAATATCTTTGCCAAGAAAACCCCAAGGATAGGTTGTTATACAGGGTCACAAAGAGTTGGACATGACTGAATAGTACAATTATATATATATATATGGAGAGACAGGGAGAGAGAGGGGAGAGAGAGAATATATATAGATATAATTTTTTATAGATATTTTATTGAACTTTTTTAAAAAGTTCATGGGCTCTAGATTAAGAACCCTTGTTTTATAGGAAAAGAAAACTTTGTTCAGCTTATATCAACACATCACAAAACATTTGTATATTTATTTTTACATAAATGGAAAAGTATATGTTAAAACTAATTGGAATAGGGGCAGTTAGGTAGCACAGCGGATAGAACACCAGGCATGGAGTCAGGAAGACTTGGGTTTAAATCTGGCTTCAGACATTTCCAAGTTGTGTAGTTTAATCCTGATTGCCTACTTGCTACTCTTCCATCTTAGAATTGATACTAAGACAAAAGTTGTGGTTTTTTTTTTAAACCTAATAGTAATATATCAGTTGGGTAACACAAAATTTAGAGGCAATCCACAAACCTATTGGGACACAAGTTTTTCTTATACAATTTGGATGATAAGCATTTGGCCAGAAGTAGAGAAAATATTACTCTTCATAGTACATTATAGTATACATTATATAAAGCACCTGTAACATAATATAGCCATTGAATAAAGGTCATGAAATGGTTGAGTAATGCTCATGTGATGTTTGCATCAGTATTGAAAAGGAAATAGTTACTGGTTTGCGAGTTTCAAAAGAAAATTAATGACTTTTTCATCTAATGTGATCTTTTTTTCTTAGACTGACAAAGAATGTTATTTAATATACAACTATGTAAACAACATATATTTGTTCTGCATTTGCACTGTTATTGGTATGGGCAACTCATAATGTAAAAATCCCTTCCACTGATGTAGATTGGTAATTTTCCTCTAATTTATAATCTTAGAGCAGTGATGGGTAAACTACTGCCAGCGGGTCAGATGCAGCCCCCTGAAATGTTCTATCTGGCCCTGTGACATTATTCCTAATCTGCCGAATACAATGAGAAGGATATAATATAATGACACTTCAAAAGAGTTGCCTTAGAAACAGACTGACAGATGAGCATTTCCTTTCCTTTGGCCCCTTCTTTAAAAAGTTTGCCCATCAATGGATTAGAGTGTTAACTGAGGCATTGAGAAGTTAAATGGAGTCTGTGGTCACATAGCTAATATGTGTTAAAGGTAAGACAAATCTAGCATCTTCCTATCTCCAATATTAGTCCTCTATGACCCACAAATTGCTAAGTAGGTTATAATTATATTCATATAATAAATTGAATAAAAAATAACCCCATACAATCATAGAATTTCAGTGTTTGAGGAGACTTTACATTCTAAACTCAAATTATCAATATTAAATAATTTGACGCATTCACTCTTCCTTCTGGTCTATGGAAATAATTTGATTTATCAGAAATACACTAAGGATGTAGACTATAAGAGTCTAACTGTGCTGCTTTTAGAAGGAAATGGAAAAACAGTTGGATGTTGACCACAGTAATTAGAAATGAACAAGAAAATGAAACTGAACATTATGTAATAATCACCAAGTTGGCTCCAGAGAAGAGATCTGCCTTAATTTTGAGGTGAAGTTCTATGGGTATGAAATGTTCTTTGTACAAATAGGGATGGTCAATGAAATTTACTATGTGCAAAAAATTTTGCTAAGTGATGGGGTACAAATAGAAAAGACAAGACAGTCTCAACTCTCAAGTTGACATTCTAATAGGGAGTTTCAACTGGACCTCAGATGTGTAAGGGTGGAAAAAGGGGTTTTATGGGTTCAATATATTAAAGATAGTTGCCAGAGGATGGAACTATTATCAATCCTCAATTAAGAATAATCTCAAGTCAAAATTGACTTTTATGGTGATTTATTTACAATTAGGAAGGTTGAAGGTAGGGAAATTGAGAGAGAGAAACTCTGGCCCGGACCAGAGGCCAGGACCAGGTAAGGATTTAGAGGCCCCAGCAGAAGCACAGAGGTTAATTAAACAAGACTTCTAGCCACAAGGCATTTTACAATTAGAGAGGCAAGAGAGGCCTCCCTGAGGGTAGAGCCTCCAGAAACGCAAAGGGAGGAGAAAGAGTCAGCCTAACTTACCCATGTGATAATTCAAAGGGAAGCAGTCAGAGGTCCCACCAGAGTCTCAGCATTCCAACACTCCTCCATGAGCCAGAAGAGGTCCTCACCAGATGCTCTCTTCCACCGAAGACCTCAGCTGACTGAGGACCTTCTCCTTTTAAAGGGGTCACTTATGCGTCACTTACTGTTCCTCCCTCCTAATTTGCATGTCCAATCACAATAGACAATTCTCATAGACCGCCTAGGAGGCAGTCAGTTGATTCTGATTCGTCACCCACTCTAGCACACTGTAGAGGTGTTCTAACCTTTGGTGATTAGATCTAAAGATGGGCAGTGTAGACTTAATCTAATTATCACAGATGGAAAGGTATAATTCCTGTGTTACAGCAGCAAACCAGATGATAATGCATCCTCTGTATTGTTATTTCCTTGAAAAAGTCACCCTCATTCCCTCTTGTCTAGACATCCTTTATGCCATCCCTGCCAACAACCTATTAATTGGTCTTCTTGTCATAAATCTCTCCCCTATCTAATGTCTTCCATAAAACAGTCAAATCGATATTCCTAAAATAGGCAAGCCTATCAAGTGGAGAATGGCTGAATTAGTTGTGGTACATGACTGTAATAGAATACTATTTCTCTATAAGAAACAATAAACAGAATTATTTCAGGAAAACCTGGAAAAACGTATATGAACTGATGTAAAATAAAGTGAGCAGAGCCAGAAAAACATTTGTACACAGTAATAGCAATATTATACAATTATTGACTGTGAACAACTTGGCTTTTCTCAGCAATACAATGATCCAAGACCATTCTGAATGATTTATGATGAAAAAAAAACAAAAACGATGGGAATGCAGATCAAAGTATACTATTTTTCACTTCTTTTTCTTTGTGTTTTTTTTTCTTTTTGAGGCAGAGGGAATGTGTCTTCTATACCTATATCAAATTTCTTACCATCTCAAAGAGGGGAGAAGGGAGAAAAGGAGGAAGAGAATTCGGAACCCATAATTTTAGAAAACTTAATGAAAGTTTTAAGTTTTCTTTATTAAAGAAAAATTTTTATTAAAGAAAAATTTTAATAAAGAAAAATTCTTTATTAAAGAAAAGTTTAAGTTTTCTTTATTAAAGAAAAATTAAATAGTGCAAGGATATCAAAGAAATAAAATTATATAGGAAAAAACAAAATTAACAGAGCTCGCCAGGTTACTCCTTTGCTCAATACACTCCTGCAGTTCTTTATTTCCTTTGAGGAAAATTAATACTAAATTTGTTGTGAGGGAGCTTGAGGTGAACCCCAGGTTTGGGACAGGTACCCTTTGGAAGAATGCAAGACTCCAAAACAGCTTAGAAATAAGAAGAGGCATTTATTAATTTGAAATTCATGTTGAAATGGCCAGAAGAGTGCAGAAGAGTAGAGGACTGCCTCCTAGAGGAGATGTATTCTGGGCTTTAGGTCCCCTTTTACTAGAGAAAGGATGATGGAATGAGGTTAGGCAGAAGTGGAGAATGTTTGTTATCTGACTGGGGCTAGAGTGATGTTATGCATCTGGAAGACACAAGGGGTGCCCAGGAATAGTTTAAGGGACAAGTAGATGTCCTAGATACAACCCGATGGTATCAGAGCATAATCAGAAGATGTGTATCTGTGTCCACCTCAAAATATAGATGATAATCCAAGGGGAATAGTTCTCTCAGTGGTCTTCCCTTATCCTGGGTCTCTGATGCCCAGGGTCACCTTTTCCTCGGCACTACAAGAATGTAAGGAAGGAAAGGAATTTCCCTGTTTTCTTTTTGACCTGAAATGCTTCTAGAGTCTGGGGTGTCCAAGGGAAACCTGGGGTCCCCTACCAAATTAAGATATTTTCTGTGAAATGATCTTCAGCACAACACACACACACACATACACACACACACACACACCCTTAAAAGTTTGATTATAGGGCTGAAACTCAAACTGCCTCTACCTGACGCTACATTAGGTCCCTCCTTCTTTGGTCTAGATGTAAAAACTGGCAGAGTAGAGACCAGTTCTTTGTTTTATTTGTAAATAAGGACTCTTAGATATTGATCTTAGCTGGTTCCAGCCTTCATGCTATCTAATATCTAATATCTAAGAGTCCTTGAAATGCCATGCTATATTGTATTGTCATGAGGACTCAGCATCTGGAAGACCTGCCTCTTGTTCTGATTGAGGTCACTTTACCAAGAGTATAAATTGATGGAGGAGAGAGGAAGCCAGGGATTTTTCTGGGAACCACGAACCCAGTAGACCTGGCAGTCTGGCTCTGGGCTGGTAGAGAGGCCACTCAGAAACACTGGCTGGCTGGGTGACCCCAGGCTCCCATTCTGCAAGCTAGTCATCCAAGCAGCATCTGCTTCTCTCTGGTCTGCTTTTTGCTATTTAGTAAATGATAATTATAAAATTAAGATATGGTCTCCAGAGAATTTTAACTGTTACACACTTCCTAGATGTAATACAGATTTTTGGTATTTGAAACCTTTCAAACCTGACTCCAATCTTCCTTTCCAGGTTTATTATATATTACTTCCCATCATACACTCTAAAATTCATCCAAACCAGCCTTGTTGCTGTTCCTTACACATGGAATTCCATCACTCAACCTGTCTTTGCACAGAGTTATCCCCATACCTAGGATCCATTCTCTTCTTGTCTTTGCCTCTGAGAACCCTAGTTTCCTTCAAAGCTCAGCTCAAACATCTCCTGTGGGGAGCCACCTTTGATTCCTCTCAGCAGTTCCTCACTTTTCTCCCCCCAAAAAATTACCTTACCTATGTATTTACACATAATGTGATTATTTTACATATGTGCTGGTTAGTTCTCCAGATAAAATGTAAAGTCCTTGAGGGCAGGGACTATTTCATTTTTGCCTCTGCAATCCCAGCAATTATAGTGCCTGACAGAGAGCAGGTGCTTAAATAAATGTTTGTTGATTGATTTATTGATTGAAAATGAATGCAAATTATAATATGTGTAAAATCCATATCAAATTGCTTATCATCTCTGAGAGGGAGGAAAGAAGGGAAACAATCTAGATCTTATAATTTTGGAAAACAACTGTTGAAAATTATTACATATAATTGAGGAAATAAAATATTTTTGAATTAAAAAACAAGATTAATGTAAAAACAAAAGATTTTTTTTAAAAGAGCAGTGCTACCCACACGAAGTGGTATTGTTCCATGAAGAAATAAAATCCATAACAGATTTAATACTTTGCTATGGTCTTGCTATTTATTTGGTTTCTTATTTCAGATATACTTACACAGTAATCTTACAGTAACTTCTAAGGGAAACCACTCCTCTTTAAAATGGCTAACACAGATAACTAAATAGTGTGATCATTAAGAAGAGACTATAATGAAAAGCTTGAGTGCATGAGCAATTTTCAAAGATCATTGAGAAAACTTACCTAGCAGCGAGAATTTTATTTTATTTTAAAGGCTATTTCATTCAATGTTCATTCAAAAAGAATTTATTTGTATATTTACTATATACTAGGCATTGGGTTAGGTATTGTGGATAGGAAGTCAGAAATGAAACAGACCATGTCCTCAGTGAACTTATATTCTTTTAAAGAGAAACAAAATGAATACAGAAAGGTAAATTTGCTATATTTTTTAAGTAAATATTGCTTTGTAAAAGCTAATTGGATTGTTTGGTGGTTAAATAAGAGTAGGGCTCAATTGACTCCTAAATTTGGGAGAGACACCATCTATGGGGGCTGGAGTCAATGGCTGAGACTAGTTATTCCCTGAATTTCCTTAAAGATACCAGAAAATTTAGGGAAGGAGTAGAATATTATCATCTTGATCTTCAGACAGTGAAGACTAGAGTAGTACCTGTTATACATAACCAACAAGTTGTTAAGCTTCTGATTGTAGAACTCCAGTGAGAGGGAACCCACCACCTCCCAACTCAACTCATTTCACTTTGAGATATCTTTGATTGTTGGGAAATTTTTCTTGACACAAAGTCTCATTGAGACTTCTCATTACTCTTTATTCTGCCCTCAGGGGCCAAGAAGAACACATTTAATTCCCTCTTCCTCATGACAGATCTTTAAATACCTGTGTGGCCAGCTTTTGCAGACTAATTTCTTCAAATACTTGCATAGCAGACTGTTGGAGAATAATTCCTCTGGCTACAGAAAGAGAGGTCTCACTGAGAAGTTGAATGATTTTTAAGGAAATGTAGTTGCAGATAACATTCAGATAATTCTCCCACCCTGGGAAAGACTCAGGCACCTTGGGGAGTTGTGTACAGACAGTGATTTGTTAGAAAATATTGGGTTTGGAGAAGGAAAGTAGGCCCTCAATTGAAGGTGGAAGGAAGGGAAGACAGATTTTTGCTGATTAAAAAATGAAATTCAATTCTTAAAATTTGAGATAATGTTTCCAGTGTTGCCCTGTTTGTCTAGGATTCCACCAGACTTCCTTTGGATCTCATCTGTGTATTTTATTGTTGTTCTTTCACTAACACTTTTATTTCTTTTCTTCTTTTTAATAAAAAATTACATCATTAACCCTATAACCCCATCTAATTAAAGTCCTCCCTAGTCAAGCAAAACAAAACCACACATTAGTCTTGTCCAAAAAAAAAAAAAAAGTATGTCTCATTCTACATCTCAAATCTATCACTTTCTCTGCAAATAGATGGGAAGTATGAATAGTGATTAAACTTCTAGAGTTGTGATTCATCATTTTTTAGATCATGATTTTTAAGACTTTTACAATTGTTTTCCTTCATGTTGTCTATGTAATGTATGAATTGTTCTTCTGCTTTTGCTCCCTTTATACTGAATCTGTTCATATAAGGTCTTCTATGTTTCTCTGAATTTCCCTTGTTATTTCCATATATAAAGTAGAAAAGAAAAAGAACATAATAGATGAACCATGAATTTCTATTATATACAGTATGATTTTAAAGTATATTATAAATTTAACATGTTACTTTCAAAGCTTCACTCTTGCATTTCCTTCTGTTCTCTTCTGTGCTACAACAGAAAACTCTAAATATTTTTGTACATATGGTTTTCTCTTTTTCCAATCTCTTTAGAACATAGGCCTAATAGTGGAACCCTTGGGCTATAGTCATAATTTAGTAACTTTTAGGGCACAGTTCCAAATTTCTTTGCAGACTGATTGGACCAATTCAATTTATAGCTCCAAGAGTATTTCTCAAAACCCTTCCAACAATTGTTATTTTCCATTTTTAGAATATTTGGCAATCTGATAAGTATAGGTTGTTTTAATTGAATTTCTTGAATCAGTGATTTGAAGCATTTTTCAAGAGGATATTGATAGTTTGATTCCCTTCCTTTGACTACTATCTGTTCATATCATTTGACTTTTGTGGAATGGCTATATTTCTTATATATTTGAATCAATTCATTGTATACCTCAGATGTCAGATAATTATCAGAGAAACAGTGCAACATTTTTTCTTAATCAATTGTTTCTCACCTAATTGCAACTATTACTCTACAAAGCATTTTTAATTTTATGTAATCAAAGCTGCACATTTTATCTCTTTGTTCCTTTCAACCCCTTGCCTGGTCATGAAGTCTTCTCCTACAAATAAGTGCAAAAGTTATTTTCTTTTTTGTTTCTCTAAAATATTTATGTGACTTTTAACTTGTCATTTATCCATTAAGATTTTATTGCCATACATGGTATGAGATGTTGGATAAGATCTAATTTCTCCCAGTCTGCTTTCCAGTTTTCCTGGTAGATGTTTGCTTATCTGTTTGTTTTTAATATTGAATTCTTACCCAAGAAACTGGGGGCTTTTGGTTTATGGAACATTATGTTACCATAATTCACTTGCTTCTATATGTTGTGTATCTAATACATTCCACTGATCAACTTTTCTATTTTTCAGTTAGTAAAAAATAGTTGTGATAATTACTATTTGACAAAATTATATATTTAAGATCTGGAACTGCTGATCTCCCTCCCTTCCCATTTCTTCCTATTTCCCTTGAGATTCTAGACTTTTTATTCTTCCAGACTAATCTTATTTTTATTTCATCTTCTTTTCTAAAGCAATACTTTGATATTGTGATTGGCATGGTACAGATTAAGCAAATTAATTTAAGTAATGTTATCATTTTTATTATATTGGTATAGCCCAACAATAAGCAATTAATATCTCTCCATTTCTTAGATTTGTATTTCTCTCGAGTATTTTACAACTGATTCATGTAATTCCTGGTACCTCCCAGAGATCCTCTAATACTTGTTACTTTCTCTTTTTATTGTTTTTATTCTTCCTCACTGACAGCTTTTCTTTAAGCATTAGTAAGTTGTGATATTTTTCATGATTATTGATAACTTACTTTTCTATCTATTGGGAAATACTTCTCATCTAGTTTTCTAATAATTTAGATATCAAACCTTTATCAGAAAAATTTGCTGAAAAGAGTTTTTCTCTAGTTCACAATTTCCCTGCTAATTTTAACTGAATTGATGTGTGTGTGTGCAGAAACTTTTCAATTTTATGTAGTTAAAATGATCCATTCTATCTTTGGTGATTCTCTGATGTGGTTAAGTCCCATTATTTAGTTCAAATCTCTTTCCCTTTGCCTGCATACACAAAAATGAACATTAAAAAATACATAAAATAAGAAAAGGGAAGTGGGTCATACAGGGGATATTAGAAATTGTATATATGTCCAAAAAGGTAGCTTTTGGATCGTAAATTTTTAATTAAGAGGTCATGTAATCCAACACCCTCCTAAAGTAAATGAAGAAAGTAAAGCCTGTAAAGGTGAAATGTCTTGTCCAAAGTCATAAGCAAAAGGGAGAGCCAGGATTTGACAAATTCAGAGAAAGTAAGGAATAAGGAAAGTAAAATAAGTGTTCAGATTAACTGATAATCACCATAAATGCCATTCAGATATCACTAGTGTTCAAAGACCAGACTACAATCAAATATACTTATCACTAAAATTATTCTGTACATAACTTAATATTTTTGATGACTTGAGGTACTTTCATTGCCTCAGGGTTATTACTATGAATCTCGATTCTCATGCAAAAATGCTGAAAAATAAAATTCTGATTAATGAGACTTTCTGCTTAAAGGAGTCTAAATAAGAGTTTAGTTTTTTAAAAAAGACTTGTCAAGTTTCAATTCTCCCAAAAAGTAGTTTATGTTGTGTTATTTGGTACATATTAAGTACTCAATAAATATTTATTGTTTTGAATTATCTAAATGAAACTTGAATTAATCAATGAATGTAATTAATTTCTATTTAAAGCATTCCCAATATACTTATTTGGGGAGCATGGTAAGGAAATCTAATATTCATTCTTTCTACTCTTTTAAATCATTTATAGTTTTTAAAATTCATCTTATCTTCATTGATAAATTTTGATGCTATTCCAGGAGCTCTAGTGATCCAGCATCATCAGTATTTTCACCAGTGCCTTAAACTACCAGAAAAGTACATTTAAATTTTAAGAAGTATTTGGCTCTAATTTTAGTTAACTCTGGAATTTCATTTCTGGTAAAGAACATACCAAAGCATTTTTTAAAAAAAGACAGTGGCAAGGGCAGCTGGGTAGCTCAGTGGAGTGAGAGCCAGGCCTAGAGACAGGAGGTCCTAGGTTCAAATCCGGCCCCAGCCACTTCCCAGCTGGGTGACCCTGGGCAAGTCACTTGACCCCCATTGCCCACCCTTACCACTCTTCCACCTATGAGACAATACACCGAAGTACAAGGGTTTAAAAAAAAACAAACAAAAAAAAACACAGTGGCCTTTGGTCTTATGGTCCAATGAAAAGAACTTTATTTCTTGGCCTCTGCATTAGTCCTTTTGTTCTAAATGGAGTAACTTTAATTAGACCCTTTTTAAATTAACAAGCACCTCCAATAACCTCTTCACTGAATGTTTTAAATAACTGAAGGAAATGCTAAAATTTTTAAGGGTTAGTAAAACTAAAGTGTATTTTTCTCATTCCAAATTCTTCTTTTAAACACTTATAATTATGATTATTAAATACAATTTGAAATCAATCTATTAGTCCCATGAAGGTCTATGGAATCCAGGTTAAGAATTCTTGTTCTAAGGTTCCTTCCTGTTCATTTCTCTGAACTCCATCCTATTCTCTCCCATTGACTTCTGGTAAAGCTGGTGGTTCCTTCATTCAATAAAAATTTATTAGGCAATTAGGCCAGGCAATATTCTAGACACTGGAGGATACACTGACAAAAAATAAAACCATTTCTGCTCCTGAGAAGTTTCCATTGTATTTGAAGGGAAATAAAAAGAACTCCAAAAGGTAAATGAAAAACATATACAAAGTAGATACAAAATACAGTACAGCCAGTTCTTGCTTAACATGAGTAGATCATTGCAGTCTTCCCTTTCCTTCCCAGGGATCTGTGGCCCCTCAGCCAGAGTGGCTTCAGTCCTGGAGCAGAGGATCACTGTTGTTGCTGCCCATGGCAATACTGATTGGCCCCCTGTAGAAGCCAGTCCAGCAAGAATTTTGGTAATGAGAGAACTGTCTTAATTTTGAGGGAAGGGCACTAACAACTTAGGGAATGAGAATATATTTTCGGTGAGAAGTGGCATTTGGAGTAAACTTTGAATGAAAATTTGGATTCTACCAGCAAAAGAGCCAAGGAAATGTTTTCTAGGCATAAAAGATAGCCTGTGCAAAATCATGAAGAATGGTGATGGATGCCATGAAGCAGAGAAAAGCAAGCAGGTAAGTTTGGATGAGACTTAGTATGCAAAAGGAAGTAATATACAACAAGCCTCAAAAAAGGTTTGGCTGGAGTCAGATCATGATGGGCTTTAAACATTGGAGATATTGGCATTTTATTGCAGAGGCAATAAGAAAATATTAGCCTTGGATAATTCGAATTATTCTACCCAGATACTTAAGAAACAGAACTGAGGAATAACTGAGGAGTTTTGCCATATTTTTAGATTAATAAGGCAGCATTCAAAGGGAAACACTGAAACCTGAAATGTGGGGGCAGGGGGGGTAGAGGCATTTGACTTTTACAACTGAGGAGTTGAAACCTAAACCTTGGCAACAAAGGTCAAAGACCAGGAGGCCATGGTTTTGTTTTGCTTCTAACTAACTCCTTTGTCATTCATGGGAAGCTAAGATTCAATTTGTTTAGATGGAAGACACTCTCCTAAGTGTATGTGATGGGGTGGTCACCACATCTGATAGAGCTTATGGTGGAAAATCTAAAGCTAGAAAGTAAAGTGAGACCTCCCAGGCAAGTTGTTGAGTGCCCCAAAAGCTAACATGGACAAAGGATGATGATTCCAGTTGCTTATTGTATCATTACTCTATAAATCATTCCACTGCAGAAAGAATCCACTGTTAAATTATGTTGTTTTTTTCCATTTGGAATAGCATATTTACAAAAAAAAAACAAACAAGTAAGTACCATTATATGAACTTTTGTTTGTTGTTCTCCTAGTGACCTCAGCTAATTATTATTTTATTTTTTTGGTTCGGACCAAGCCAGTGATTTCAAACCAGTGATTCCATTATTGTAGGGAATTCCCAATGAGCAAACTCCCTCTACAGATGCAGATCAGCAATTCTTCAATTTAAAAGTTTGCTCACTAGAAATTATAGTTTATTTGGATGGCACTGAATAAGTAGCTTAAGGAGTTTTTTAATTTGCCTGAGCTGCCCTAGGGGCAGTGCCTATGGACACAGTTTCCTGTCCCGTAGATTCCTTGGTTCTTTAACTTCCTTTCACCAAGGGCTTATCTAGACCTGAATTTACTCAGTGGTCTTTGACCTCCAGGTCACTGAGAGATGATGTTAAACAAAGCAACATAATGGAGAGAGAAATTCTCTTCCAACAAACTAGATGAATGTTATTCCCTCTTTAACTCAGTTTCAATGAAAATAAGGTTTCTTTCCTACTTGCCTTCCACCTCATTCTTCTTTCTACTATAACAGTTCTCATTCACACATCTTTTGTATGAGATAATTTGCTCCATTTTATCTCTCCCTCATTATTTTGTTTTTTTAGATCATCCCATTATAAGCAATTCAATTTCAAGCCTTCTATCCACATATATTTTTCCTAATTACCTTAGTAACAAAACATTTTTAAGAGTTACAAATGTTGCTTTCCCATATGAGAAATTTAACCTTTTAAAATCTTTTATAGTTAGTCTTTCATGTTGACCTCATGTTTCTCCTGATTTTTTGTATTTGTAAGTCAAATTTTCTGTTCAGTTCTGTTCTGGTCTTTTCCTCAAGAATACTCGAAAGTCCTTTATTTCATTAACTATCTATTTTTTTCTCTTCCAGGATTATACTCAACTTTTCTTGGTAGGTTATTCTTGGTTGCAAACCCAGCTTTTCTGCTTTTCAGAATATCATATCCCATGAGCTTCAGTCTTTGAATGTAGAAGCTGCTAAATTTTATATTATCCTAACTGTAGCCATACAATATTTCAATTGTTTCTTTCTAGTTGTTTATAATATTTTTTCCATGACCTGGGAGTTTTGAAACTTAGTTATGATATTCCTGTGAGTTTTCATTTTCAGGCTTTCTTCAGATAGTTATTGGTGAAATTTTTAATTTCTATTTTACTCTCTGGTTCTTAAATTTCAGGATAAATTTTCTTAATAATTTCTTGAAGTAGTCTACTCTTTTTTTTGTTATGATTTTCAGGTAGTCCAACAATTCTTAGATTATCACTCCACAATCTGTTTTCCATGTCAGTTGTTTTTCTAATAAGATATTTCATGTTCTATTCTATTTTTTCATTCTTTTGATTTTGTTATCATAATTATTTTAAACCCTTACCTTCCATCTTATAATCAATACTGTGTATTGTTTCCAAAGCAGAAAAGCTTTAGCTCCTGATCCCTAGCTGACTCCAGGCTTTCTGCTTGTTGAGGTTTATGGGGTATCTTCATTTTACTCCTGGCCAGATCACCACTCCAAAGATCAGATCTTTCCTAATGTCAAAAGTAAAATTCAACAAAGGTAGACTGAGGCAACTTTTCTCTATGGAGTTATAGCATGTTATTAAGAAGGGTTAATAACAAGCCAATAAAATGGGCAATGGATATGCTTTGGTTCACTGAAGAGATGAGAACTTAACTCATTTTTATAAGATTAGAACAAAGAATATAACAGAGCAGGTGACATAATGGGAATGAGGACAATATGATTGGTTACACAGTTGAGATGTGGAAGATAATATGATTGGTTGGAAGTTGGCAATAAGGGACTAACAATAAACTCCTTCCTTTTGGTGACTAAGAAGTGTTCATTATTTGAGTCCATTTGCAAGATTAAAAGATAGTGGGCCAGCTTGATGGTATAAAGATACTAGTTCAACTCACTGGTGTACATCTGCATCCCTCAAAGATAGCAGAATTTCTCAAGACAAGAACAGAATAGTGATAAGCAGGAGAACTGAATGTCTAAGCTTAACTCATTACAGACAGGCTGAATTTCTACATTAAATTCAAAAACAAAGAATCATTACTTAGGCAATTATGGGACAAAATCAATTAACTGTAAATAGAAAGAAATATATTAATATTTAGAAAGAAATATATTAATATATTTTCAGTAAATAAAAGTGATATTTAATCCTCTCACCAATTTAATCTTCTCACCAATGTCCTTCCAAGTTGTCTTAATTGCTTTGCCTGACTTATTTACTTCAGCTGCTCCAAAATTTACTTTTGAGGCATTATTTTAAATTATTGGAGGCAGAGGAAGGGGTAGATTTGAAATTGCTGCGTAATTTCTGGCTTTATTCTGTCATCTTCCTGTCTTGTTTCAACTGTACCAAACAAGATGCCCCTCCCCTCCAGGATAAGCTCATCAATTCTAAACTTATCAACATGCTACTAAACATGTTTTTTGTTGATTTGTTTTTTTAACACTTACTTTCTGTCTTAGTAACCATTCTAAGATAGAAGGGCAAAACTAGATAATGGGGTGAAGTGATTTGCACTTGTCAGAGGCCAGACTTGAACCAAGCAGGTCCTCCTTACTCCAGGGTTGGTGCTCTATCCACTGAACCACCTACCTTCCCCTAACTCAAGTCTTAATTGATAGCATCCTCAGCCTCTTCTTCCTTCTTATTGAGGGGCTAGAGGTCAAAGTGCCAAACTCCTCCCAGTGCTTTCCTTTATGAGAGAGGAGAAACTAGACTCAGTTCACTCTTCTTTGCATCTGCTGCTCTGCCTAGTTTTTAGTCCTGGAAACAACCTTTAATATTAAGGTCATGCATCCATTTTTAGTATAGTGTGGTATGTGGTAAATAATGGAGTTGGTCTAAATTTAATTTCAACCATTCTGTTTTCCAGTTTTCCAAGCAGTTCTTGTCAAATATGGAGAGCTTCCCCATGTAATTTATATTCTCAGTTTTTCTGAATACAGAATTAATGAGCTCAATTTGTTCTGATTCTCCCTTGTTTATAGTCTGTTCCACTGCTCTACATTTCTATTTTGTTAAACAGTAATGAACAATTTAGATGATTACTATTTTGTAATTTGAGATCTAGAAGTGTTACTCTTCTATTTTGTAATTTGAGATCTAGAAGTGTTACTCTTCTTTTTCGTTTCTACTTTTTTCATTGTTCTACTCTGACTTCTATTCTTCCAAATGAATTTTGTTATTATTTTGTCTAGATCTATAAAACATCTCCTTGCATAATAGTATTACTGGTATAGCACTGACTTTCTAGATTACTTAGGGTAGTATCAGCATCTTTATTATATTGACATAGCTTAAACTTTAGGAGCATTGAATATCCCTCTCTCCCTATTTGTCATTCTTTAAGGAGTATTTTGTAATTTTATCTCTGTAGGTCTTGAATGTGCCTTGGTAGTCTAATTTCCAAATATCAACACATTTTAGAATAAATTTTAATATGACTTCTCCTTTTGCTATTTTCTCCAGGATTTTGTTAGTAGTACAAAGAAATACTGGGTTTTATAGGTTTTGTTTGCATTCAGCTACTTTATTAGAGATATTAATTGCTTCAGCTAGTTTCTGCAAATTCTCCAGGACTTTTTAAAGTAAATTACCATATTATCAACAAATAGGTGTAGTTTTATGACATTTTTACTTATCTTTATGCAATTGCTAAATGCTAAAAGCATTTTTAAGCCCTTATCTTCTATTATAGAATTGATACTAAATATGAGTTCCAAGGAGGAAGAGCAATAATGGGGATTAAGTGATTTGCCCAGTGTCACATAGGTAGGACCTATCTGAGGTCCTAAGATTTCCTGTCTCCAGGCCTGGCTCTCAATCCACTGAGCCATCTAGCTGCACCTGCTAAAAGCATTTAAGAAACTATGTCAAATAATAGCAGGCGGTGGTAGAATCTTTGCTTTATTCCTGTATTTATTGGGAAATCCACTGTTATTTAAAAGTGGTTTTTATACGTTTTGTTTTGTCTTCAAACCTGCAGGAGCTCATAGGAAGAGACTGGTGATTTCAGACATAAAATAGTTATCAAAAATTTAATGATCATGAGTACAAAATTTCTTTGATTTCTTCAATTCTCCTTTATAGTATGGGCTGAAAAAAGTCACTTATTATATCACTAAAATATCTACAGAACACATAAAAAGCAAAGAGGAATTTTACCACAAATAACAGACAACAGACAGCATTGGAAAATAATGTCAGGCTTCTTACAAGATTAAAAAAACAAAAAGATCAACTACCTTATTTTTCCATTTTGCATAAGATTGAAGTCTCAGTCAATTGTCTTACACTTTAAATGTGCCTTTTAAGATCTTTTCAACAACATTCTATGAAAGTGAGGTCAGTTAGATAAAATCTCAGGCCTGGAGTCAGGAACACTTGTCTTCCTGAGTTTAAATCTGGCCTCACACGCTTACTAGCTGTGTGACCCTGGGCAAGTCATTTAACATGATTGCTTCAGTTTCCCCATCTGTAAAATGAGCTGGAAAAGGAAATAGCATACTACTGCAGTATCTCTACCAAGAAAACTCCATACGAAGTCATGAAGAGTCAGATATGACTAAAAAGTGACTGAACAACAAATTCTATGAAAGTAAGAGGTCAAGTGCTTGAGAAATTAAAAGTATTACCAATCGCTTTCTCCTAGAGATGTTGCATTTGACCACAGCTTGAACACTATAATCAAGTGATAGAGTCAAAGAAAGATGACCATGTGGAAGAAAAACATTAATAACCTTAATTAACAGTTTTTAGCCACTGCTGGGGCACTGTATCCTCTCCCCTAAGGTACCCCTCTGATCTACACATAGGGTAACTGGGTTCTGCCTTGAGTGGAATCTGAACACCCAAAAGAAGGACAAGGCTGCTTTTCTCACATTCTTTTGACTCTTTACCCTCCACCCTGGAGGCCTGAGTAAATTTTCTTAAAACTTTAAATTTTGGCTCCTGACCAGAATCTCCCTAAAACAAAAAGGTATTGAGTGTATAATATAAATTAGCTATGGAAAAGTCAATTATTATGGCACTACATGGGAAAATGCTAAATATAAAAAGGTCTTAGAAATTGTTCTTCAATTGTTTCATTTGTGTCTGACTCTGTAACCTCATTTGAGGTTTCCTTGGCAAAGATATTGGACTGGTTTGCCATTTGCTTCTTCAAATCAATTTACAGACGAGGAAACTGAGGCAAACAAGATCAAATCATACAGCTAGTAAGGGTCTGAGGTCATTTTTGAACTCAGTTCTTGCCAACTCCAACCCCAATGCTCTGATTAGTGTACTATCTTACAGCCAAAAGGGTCTTACTTACAAACAAACAATATATACATATATATGCACACGAATAGGGGTGCATGGAATGTTCTCTCAGGTAAGGGCTTGCCAAACCCTTTCTAGGACTGCTCTTCTCCTAGAGGAGTGTGTCCACTTGACATTCAGCTCTCACCTGGCTCTTAGAAGCTATATCTTACACAGAGGCCACCCCTTTGCACACCATCTGTACAGGCACACTAAACCAGGGTGAAGGTAACTTCAAAAAACTTCAAAATATATTATTTTCTAAAACAAAAACATTCAGAAGAGTTTTATCTACTCTTATCTAAGCCACTCAAAAAATAGCTTTTAATTAGAGTACTAATTCTGAATGAAAGAAATTTCTAAAATGTATTACAAGTGACCTCCTCTGGCCAAATGATGGATTTGCAATAGCTGATATAATTTAGTTGGGGGAGAAATTAAGAATCTTGCCAAATAGAAGATTTTTTTCCTTTAAATACTTAAATACTTGTGTTTATTTTTAAATAACCATATTTTCAGACTAGATAGAGGAAAAAAGAGAGAGATTTTTGTATAAATATCTTGTTGCCTATTTTGTCAGCCCTATTGTGACCTTTATTATAGCCATGTTTTCTTCACTAACTAACGCATCCCTCCCCAAACTCAATTATCTGGCTACATATTTTTTATGATTTAGAATATTTGTAGCACACGAAAAAATAATATGTCCTTTAATATGAACAAGATAAAAGTCTTTCCATTCTTGAGAAGTTACTTATACTTACCTTTAATGATTTTCTATTATGTTCATTTTTCTATTCTATATTCATGGAATAAAATAGGAAAAAAGGAATATTTCCTGCATTACTCAAAGATAATTAACAAATATCTAAATCAGGTAAGTAGAAATTAAAGAAATAAGATTATAGATAAATATCACTAATGAAAATAGACTCAAGATTATTAAAAAAACCTGTCAAACAGAATTTAACCAAGAAATCACTTATTATGACCAAGTTAAATTTATTTTAGGAGTGTAAGAATTCAACATTAGGAAGAAATCAATATAATCATATTTTTAAAATATCCTAAAACTCATAATAATCTCAATAGATACAGAAAAGCTTTTGATAAAATAAAATATATATGCTTTTAAAAATATTAAGAAGTATAGAAAATGGAATTTTAAAAATATCATATAATTTTTTATTGAAAAACAAAAGCAGACACAATTTACAATAAGAACATACCAATAGCTAAATATAAGATCAAAACAAACATGCTCACTTTCCCCATTAATATTTGCCATTATTTCAGAAATGCTAGAAATAAAAGATGGAAAAGGAATTAAAAGTATAAACATAGTCAAAGAGGAGATAAAACTATCCTTATTTGCTGAACGCATGATGTTTTGCTTAGAAAATCCTAATGAATCAGCAAAGATATTAATGGAGGCAAAAGTGTCAACAAAGTTGTAAGCTACAAAATTAACTCACACAATTTCTGTATAATAACAACAAAATCCAAGAGGCAATAATAGGGAATAAGAGGGGAATCCTATTCAAAATTACTATAAGATGCATAGAATATTTAGAGGTGACTTATCAAAGCACATTGCATATATAGATTCAATTATAAAATGTTTCTTTAAAAAATGAACAAATTTGGCTTGAAATATGGAAGAAATTAGATTTAGACCAATACCTCACACCATAAGCCAAGATAAGTTCTAATGGACATGTGACCAAGATATAAAATATCACATATACACAAATTAGAGAAACTTGTAAAAAATAACTTCTAAAATCTATGGATAGAAGAAAAGTTCATGACTAAACAACAGATAGAGAGGAATACTGAAGATAAAATAGATAATTTTGATCTCATAAAATTAAAACAGATTTCATAAACAGATTTACTAAAACTAAGATTAAATGGAAAGCAATTAGCTGAGAAAAATTTTGTAATAAATTTCTCTGATAAATGTATCATTCCTTTTTTTATTTAGAATATTTTTCCATGGTTACATGATTCATGATCTATCCCTCTCTTTCCTCCCCCCTCCCAAATTCATTCCACTGCAGTTAAGCAGTTCCACTGGCTTATACATGTATCATTGTTCAAAGCCTATTTCCACGTTATTCATATCTGCAGTAGTGCAATCCTTTAACATCAAAACCCCAATCATATCCCTATCACATTATGTGTGTTATGTAGAGATGGAAGACATGGAATCCCTGCAAAATATAGGGACAGCTTCACCCAGAATTCCAGGGGACCCCCCCCTGGAGAACTTTGGGTGAAGGGGCAGTTGAGAAGGGTTGAGACAGTTATTTTGTGGAGGTTGAAGTGAGCAGACACTCTGCTTACTACTCCAGACTTGGGGTTCACCTGAGGTGGCCATTGTGGCATAAGCCAGTGTGGTTTCTACACAAGGGTTAGCCTGTTTAATAGGGTTGATCTTTATCAACTTCAATACAAAAAATACTTAGTGATTAGAGAGTAAAAATATTCATTAATAGCAAGAGAGTCAGTTTTAGTTAAGTGCCCTTCACCCCCTCCTGTGGGGGGAAGGGCAGCTTCAACCTAACAGCTCAGGGTCACCTTTCTTTATCCTAAAACCTTCATTAACCTCTTTAGTTTCCATTTTTTTTACTTCTTAATATAACCTTTACCTTCAAATCTGTGCCTGGAAATTATTTGGGGGAATACTCACAACTCAAATCTGTTCATCTAGTTTGAATCCTGTCTGCTGCCAGTTTTAAGAAGATCATTTATCTTTGTCCTCATCAGTTAGATAACTAGCTTCTATTTATTCCTCTATCAGACCTGTGAGGAATATAAATTAAAGAAAGGGAACATTATTGGGGTTCAGCCATAACAGAAATTTACCAGAAGAATCTTAACCAGTCTCCATCTTCCAACTGAAATACAGCAACTGTTTAGGGGGGAGGGGTTTGAGATCCAGGAGTGTTTAACCCCCTCCTTTCTCACTGAAGCTTGTCAATCTGTGGCTCTTGACTTGAAGGTCTATTTGGCCCAGACAAATTTATCTGCTTCTCCAAATTATCTGTTATTATCATCATAACATGTGGCTGACCACATATTTTTCTAATGCATTTCCGTTTCCATAGTTCTTTCTCTGAATGTGGACAGCATTCTTTCTCACAAGCTCCTCTGAATTATCCTGGGTCATTGCATTGCTGCTAGTAGAAAACTTCATTATATTTGATTGTGCCATAATGTATCAGTCTCTGTGTACAATGTGTTCCTGGTTCTGCTCCTTTCACTCTGCATGCATTCCTGGAGGTCATTCCAGTTCACATGAAGTTCTTCCAGGTCATAATTCCTTTTAGCACAATAGTATTCCATCACTAACAGATACCACAATTTGTTCAGCCATTCCCCAATCCATGGATCCCCCCTCATTTTCCAATTTTTTGCTACCACAAAGAGTGTGGCTACAAATATTTTTGTACAAGTTTTTTTTCCTTATTATCTCTTTGGGGTACAAACCCAGCAATGGTATGGCTGGGTCAAAGGGAAGGCATTCTTTTAAAGCCCTTTGCTCATAGTTCCAAATTGCCCTCTAGAATGGTTGGACCAATTCACAACTCCACCAGCCAGTGTATTAATATCCCAATTTTGCCACATCCCCTCCAACATTTATCACTTGTTTTGCTGCCATATTGACCAGTGTGCTAGGTGTAAGGTGGTACCTCAGAGTTGTTTTAATTTGCATTTCTCTAATCAGGAGGGATTTAGAACACTTTTTCATGTGCTTATTGTTAGTTTTGATTTCATCATGGGAAAACTGCCTATTCATGTTCCTGGACCATTTGTCAATTGGGGAATAGCTTGATTTTTTTGTAAATTCAACTTAGTTCCTTATATATTTGGGAAATTAAGCCTTTGTCAGAGAATTTTGTTATGAAAATGTTCTCCCAGTTTGTTGCTTTCCTTCTAATTTAGGTTGCATTGGTTTTATTTGTACAAAACCTTTTTAATTTGATATACTCAAAGTCATTCATTTTACATTTTGCAATATTCTCTATCTCTTTCTTGGTCTTAAATTCCTTCCTTTCCCACAGATCTGACAGGTATACTATTCTATGTTCACCCTAATTTATTTATGATTTCATTCTTAATATTTAAGTCAAAATGTCTCATTTCTAAGAAATATAAGGAACTAACTCAAATTTATGAAAATGCTATTCCCCAACCGAAAAATGGTCAATTTGAACAGGCAGTTCTCAAGAGAAGAAGCCAAGGCTATCTATAGTCATTGAAAAAAATACTCCTATATGATAATAATTAAAGGAATAAAAATTAAAGCAACATACCTCTATTGGATTGGCAAAGATGACAAATGTTGGAGGAGCCTTCGGAAAATAGGAATTAGTATGTTAGCATACTAATATACTGTTGATGGACCTGTAAATTTCTACAACCATTCTGGAAAGCAATTTGGAATTGGACACAAAAAATTACTCATCAGAATATGCTCTTTGACCCAGCTCCACCACTGGTGGGCCTATATCCTGAAGAGATCAAAGAAAGAGAAAAAGGTCTTATACGTACAAAAATATTTGTAGCAGCTCTTTTTGGGAGATAACAGAAAACTAGAAACTAGAGGGATGTCCCATAAATTGGGGAATGGCTAGAACAATTGTGGTATGTGTATATGATAGAACAATGTTGTGTTGAATGAAATGAGGAAACGGATAATTTCAAAGGGATGTGGAAAGACTCATCTAAACTGATACAGACTGAAAGTGAACAGAACCAGAACAATTTATAGTACAAAATAAATATAAAAATGAACAATTATGAAGACTTTCATAAGCTGATAAAGAATAAAATGAGTAAAAACAGGACAGTAGTTTATGTAATAACAACAACACTGTAAAGTCAAATAACTTCAAAAACTCTAGGAACTATGATCATATGACCATACATGATTCAAGAGATGAATAACGAAGTATTCAAGCAAAAATGTTTTGACACTGCCAATAAAGAAATTTGTTTTGCTTACCTATGCTTATTATTGTAGGGATTTTGTTTTTCTTTTCTTACCTCCATTCATGGGGCTAGATTTGGAAGGAAAAGAAAGTATATTCCTTTTCATTAAAAAAATAAAATTTTAATAAAATAATTTTTAAAAGTCATGGAAAAGAACAGAAAGAAGTTCAACAAGCAGCAATATACAAACAGGACAGCTTTGAAAGTAATGTGTTAAACTTATATTTCTTATAGAATCATCTTTTTATGTTCTAATATGATATGGAAATGTCCTTTTCTGTTATTTAAATTTGGAATAAGAAATAAGATTTTTTAAAGAAACAAAGAACCTAAATAGTTGAAGGAAAATTCAGTGTTCATGGCCAGTATAATAAAAACAACAACACTCCCAAAATTAATTTATACTTTTAATGCTATGACAGTCAAATGATCAAAGGGATACTGCAAACTCAATAAAAATACCATTATTTTTTTAGAGGAACAAAATAACTAGAATATTAAGGAACAAAGTAAAAAAAGTTAGGAATAAAAGAAAAAATAGCATTTCCAGACCTTAAACCATATTTTATATATATACATATATATCTATCCAATCATATATATAATATAGTCAATTATATATATATAATAGCCATTAAGGAAACAATTTGGTGCTGGCTTAAAAGTAGAGAAATAAATAAGTTGAATAGATCAGAGAAAGGAGAATCAGAAATAATGTAATTCAATAATAGAGTTCAATAAACTCCAAAATATCAATTACTTAGGAATAAACTCCCATTTTAGTAGTTTTCAAAATTTTTTTTGTTTTCAAGACCCCCTCATAGAAATTACAAATATACAAAATACAAAAAATACAAAAAGATTACAGAGGACCATCAAAGAACTTTTATTTTGGAGAGCTACAAATATTTATATTTACCATTTTTGAAATTAAAACATTTACTCTAATTATAAAAATAGTTTTGACTTCATGGAAAGGGTCTTGAGGACTCCCAGGGTTTTCTAAAACATTTTGAGAACTGCTCCCCAGTTTGATTTTTATAAAAACTCTTGGGAAAATAGGAAAGTAGTCTGGCAGAAACTAGGCTTATTTCAACTTATACCATACAAAAAACTCAAAACAGACATGTAAATAAAATATTAAAAATATATAATTTAAAATTATAATAGATGTATTGAGAGCCAGACCTAGAGACGGGAGGTCCTAAGTTCAAATCTGGCCTCAGATACTTCCTAACTGTGTGACCCTGGGCAAGTCACTTGACCTCCATTGCCTAGCCCTTACCATTCTTCTGGAAGGTAAGGGTTTAAAAAAAATTATAATTATATTCTTTCATAGCTATAGATGAGCAATGTATTCTTAACCAAACAAGGGATAGAGGTAATTACAAAATATAAAATAGTTTTGATTACATGAAATTGAAAATCTGCACAAATAAAATTACTACATCTTAAGTAAGGAAGAGGTCAAATAGGAAAAAAGCCACATTATATCAAATTTCTCTGATACAAGTTTGGTATCCAAGATATATAGACATCTGACAGAAGAATATAAAACCAAAAGCCATTTCCCAATAAGGAAGTTTTAAAAGATATGGAAAACAATGACAAAGGACAGCTCTGAGGGATTTATGGTAAAGAACATTACCCACATTCAGAGGAAGGACTGCAGGAGAGGAAACATATAAGAAAAACAACTGCTTGAATGCATGGGTTGAGGAGGACATGATTGGGGATGAAGACTCGAGACTACCACACCAATGCAACTAACAACAATTTGGAAATAGGTCTTGATCGATGACACATGTTAAAACCAGTGGAAATGTGCATTGGCCATGGGTGGGGGGAGTGCGGGGGGTGAAGGGGAAAGTAGGAGCATGAATCATGTAACCACGTTAAAAATGAATATTAATAAATGTTTTAAAAAGATATGGAAAAAATAGTTCTCAAAAGAAAGATTGAAAGCTTTTTAAACAATTAAATTAAAGAACACTTCAAATAAGTGATTAGAGAAATGCAAATCAAAACAACTCATACTCAGCAAATTGGCAATGATGACAAAAGATGGAAAAAGTTGATGTTGATGGGGCTGTGGGGAAGATAGTTACAATAATGCCATTTTTGGTGGATCTGTGAATTAGTACAACCACTTTGGAGAGTAATATGGAATTATATAAATAAAATGATTCAAATGCCCATACCTTTTGACCAATATCCCAGTGTTGGATTTATACCCTAGAGGAATACATTGATAAAAAGCTCTCCACATATTTAAATATTTAAAATAGAACTTTTTGTCTATTTTCGTTTAGCAAGGAACTGTAAACAAAGTAGGAACTTATCAATTGGACAATCACTAAACAAATTATTGTACATGAATATAATGGAATATTATTGTGTTCATTAATCTTAGTGCCTTCCTTCTGAGATTATCTACAATTTGCCTTGTATGTATTCTTGTTTGTACATAGCTGTTTGCTTGTCATCTCTCCCATTGACTGTGAGGTCCTTGAGAGGAGGGACTATTTTTTGTCTTTGTGTTCCTAGAATTTAGTAAGTGCTTAAAGGCTTATTGACTAATTTGGCTGTGTTGTAAGAATGATGAATATAATGAATAGAAAGTCATGGAAATACTTACATGAACTGATTCAAAGTAAGGCAAGCAGATACAGCAGTATACATGGAAAGATGTATACAGCAATATAAATGGAAAGAAATACAGCAATATAAATGGAAAGAAACAATAACCATGAACAATCAAAAAGAATGTTGCAAAATTACAAAGAATGAGCATGGCCCCAAAGAAGAGGTATGAGGATATATACCTCTTGTTCCTTTGCAGAGGTGGGAGGTCATCTCCTATGCAACCAAATGGAATTACATATGGGGATGGCTAGAAGAAAGAAAGGTCGATTTATATATCTTCCAACAGATGGTCCTAATTATAGTATGATAGGAAGAGAAAATGGTGGGTCATGTGGCAAGTATAAGGAATAGCAAATGGACAGCCAGTATTTCCCTGGTATCCTTGGGGTGTCAGGAGAAAGCAAAGATTGCTTGAACCCCAATGGTGAACTTATGGGTCCTAGCTTTGTGACCCTGGGCAAGTCACTTCACCCCAATTGCCTAGCCCTTACCACTTTTCTGCCTTGGAACCAATACCCAGTATTGATTCCAAGATAGAAGGTAAGGGTTAGGCCCGAGTGCATATATCAACAAATCAGAGAGGAAGAGGTCAATGAATTAGGCATGCAACTTAAAAACATTTCTTTCTGTTTGCAAAGTAAATCAAATGTTTGCTTACTGAATTGTTTTCTGGGCTGTTAGACCACTTTTAGCAATTAATTTATATTGGTTAAATTTAAGTATAAAATTATTATCATCAGTGTTGATATCATTTCTGTTGTCCATATCCCATTTTTGGTCTTCAATTTCTTGTTTAAATTGTTTAGGGTTAAGTTATTTTAATTGGATGCTGCATATTTTTAATTAATTCTTTCTTCTAAAGAAACTAATTCTTTTTTTTAGCTCTGACAAATCAGTGGTCTTACTGCACAGAGACAGGTGGTGAATAACTCCCACACTAATAGCAAATATTTTTTCTGTCAGTCCAAATATAACCTATTTCATTCTTTAAAATGTTATTTGGTATTCATTACATATTTTCTTCTCAAAGAACATATAGAAATACAGAAAGACATGGATTTCTATTTAATCTGTATAACTTTGGTCTCATTCCTCCTTTCTGAACTATGATTCCCAATATATTTTTCCCCATCCTCGTGTTTTCCCATATTTGCATTGAAGTAATCAACTATCAGAAATATGTTGATTTAATATGAAGATTATTTGTAAAATTCCTTTAGTACTTTATCCTTAGCAGGTGATGTTGGTGCAAAGTTATAATTATTTTCATGGTAGACTTTTGGCAAATACTTTCTTTTAGTACTACAAAATATGATGACTAAATATTCCATGAAATAATATTTCCTGTTGCCTTTAGATATAAAATATGCCTACATTTAATAGAAAAATGTCATGGAAGTAGCATAATTCTCAGGGGTAGGCAGTATTCCATTTTGAAGTATAGATTAGAAAAAAACCCTTCACAATAAAAAAAAAAGCTAGCTCACCTGTAAAATTGAGTAGGTAGTAGTGAGTGAAATCTCCTTAACAGTCAGAAATTCAAAAAATTGCTCTTGTGTTCAAGAGTGTACCTTTGTGGGAGCATGTAGGTGGCTCAGGGGATAGAGAGCCAGGCCTGGACATAAGAGGTCTTGGGTTCAAATTTCCTAGCTGTGATTCTAAGATGGAAGGTAAGGGTTGCAAAAATAACTGTACCCTGTAGTAGTGCTGGGAATTCACAGACTGTTTGTTGTTCCCTGGTAGGGCATGCCTTGCTTGCACCCTTCCCTTTTGCTCCAGAGCCCCTCTCCAGCCATCTACAGCTTCAGGGCACTTGTCTCTCCTCTGAGCACCCTCCACACCATGCCCCACCTTTCCAAGCTTTATAACCACACACAGCTGCAGCATATACTGAGACAACCCCACCTGGGGTAACTTACCCAAATTCATTCCCCAATGATTAACTTGCTTCTTCTCATCATGTCCACCCCACCTGCTGAACTGTGGTTGCCATTGTTCACTTTTATTTTAGCTAATTTTTAAAATTATCTTAATTTCTTTTTAAAATGTGTTTTAATTTAATGATCACCATCCCCCTGCCCAAATGAAAAAAGATTATTTCCTTGTATAAATTAAAGCCAGAAAAACAAAAAATATCAATTATGGACAGCTTACTTTAAAATATATTACACATATATATTACATATATAAATACACATATAATCTTTTGATTAATAAACGTACCTAACTGACCAGGGCAACTTTCCTAATGAGAGCTGCCCCAAACTGAAATTACAATGCAGTTTTTATTGTGTTCAAGATACAAAGAAAATAATGTTCATTACTGAGACATAACCTGGAAGCAAGCAAACTTTTATCATCTGGAAGCTATTTTGGTTAGTAGTGGGACTTTCCATAGTGTATCTTATCATGAACTATGAGGCAGCTATAGGAAGTTGCTTTCTCATGGATCCTGAATGTTTTATTTTAAGCTGACTAACCTTCACAGAAAGCTCATTTCTGATTTCTACTTTTCCCCAGGGAAAAACAAGTTTTCTGGACAATGACTTAGTTTAACCTCACTTCAATCCCTCCTTTTCTTGTGTGTGTGTGTGAGTCAAACCCTTGACTCAAGTTTGGTGGCCATGGGAGGAGGGTAGTGAGGCCATATTCTGTATCACCCCAGAATGATTAGCATAGAAACAATAGGCTTCTCCCAATGCCACAAGGATTATTAAAACGCCAAATCCATAATATTCAAGAGATTGGACTGAGGACAGAAGGAGAGATGCTGCCAGACCACTGTCTAAGGCTCAGCTTAGAACTGTGAACAAAGGTTCCTGCTGGAATTCTGAGGTCTTGAAAAGGGTTGGATTTGCCAGCTGTCACAGTCTCTGAACTTGGGTCCTGGAAGCTGACTTTCCTGGCTCTTCTTGTGTTTCTTGTGAAAACTTGGGAAAACCAGATTGGCAGTTGGGAAAGTGAGAACATGACAGTTTGTCAGTGGCTGGAGTGAGGAGACTGATAGAAAGAAGATAGAAGACCTTTTTCTCTGATTCTTATAAGACAGAGTAGTGAAGACAGGCTCTGGGCCTATCCAGGCTGGGAAGCCATCCCTGTCTAAACTAGACTCAACCTTGACTAGGCTGGCAATGCAGTAGTGACTAGAAGAACATTTGGAGGTAGTATTTTTAAGAATTATATATTTTTATAAGGATATTAGAAGAAGGTTTATGATAAAACAGAAAGGCCTGGGAATTCCCAGATGGAAGTGGTTCTCGTGAGGTTGGGTGCGGTTTGAATTAGTACCCCTTTTTAGACTTAGGGACACCTATCCTTGATTCCTGTTACAACTGTCCTTATATTCCTTTAAACCTTTAAGATATTAAATAGAGATTTACTTTAGTACATCTGTCTTCTAGACTTTTACTGCTAGCCAGTTTTACTAGGCCCAAAACCTATCAACTGCTCTCCTCAGATTTAAAGGTCACAACTTCAACAGAAGACAAGCTGGCCCTTTCCTTATCAACAACAACTTACAGAGACAAACAGTTTCAAATTATTCTCAACAGTCTGTGTTACAAAATATACATAACACCCCCCCCCCAAGTGAGATTGTGGAGTCTGTTGTATTATGCAACTGGCATTTATTTACTATGTACTGTAAGAAAATATTTGATAGCCATGTTGAAGTCAAGATGATGGACAGTTACCTGCTTAGAAGGTGGAATGGCCTGAGCTTGGCAGAAGCCAGGGCACTTAAGCTCAGGTATAAAAGACAGGGATTTGAACTCATCTGCATCTCAGTTGTGAGATATGTGGGTGAAGGTGGATTGGGTAGGCCTAGTTTGTGCTCTATTCTTTCATCAACCAGCAACCAGCTTTCAACAGTGTTTCATCAATCCCTGTTTCCTGAATTACATTCACCAAGAAGATCAACATTCAGCAGGATAACCTTAACTTTAGGTTGAGGCCTGTCCGGTCTCAGCCAGGCAACTAACAATCAAGAACTTTGATCAGTTACATATAAGAAAGGATTCATCAACAACATAGTCATCTAAATAAAGTTAAGGATTTCCTACTCCCACTTTCCCAGCCATTACCCAGCTCCTCCTACCCTAGATCTATTAGATATTAAATCATCTTTAAAACTATAACTTGCCTGAGCTTCATCAAAGATCTAGTGGGCTCTAATAGATTACATCTTGTGCCAGCTTAAGGAAAGAGGCTTATTATATTCCTTCAACATTAGTGATCAAATCCGCAGTCAGAAAAGGTGTTATCAAAGGCGCAGGGCTTCAGTTGGACAGAGTTAGCTGACCTCTTCTATCAGCCGATTCCTTGTTTGGCTGGTAGCCCTGGGATACTGTAGTCATCTTGAGCTTGGGATAAGCAGATTCCATGTAATCTTATAATATCAACTGCCATCATACCTAGGTGCCCCACTTAGGATTCAACACCCACAATTAACCCAGGCTCTGAGATTGTACATAACAGTACCTCCTATGTGCTAGGCACTGTGTCTAAATACTGGGAATACAAAGAAAGTCAAACAGCACTTGTTCTCAGGGAGCTCAGCCTCATGGGGGACACTTCCTGCAAACAACTATGTTCAGATAAGATAAAAACAAGATAAACTGGGAGTAATTTCAGAGGAGAAACTCTAAGGAGGGCTATGAAAGGCTTCTTGCAGAAGATGTGATTTTTGAGACTTGAGGGAAGTCAGAGAAGCTGGGAGGTGGGATGAGGAGGAGATGAGGAGGGAGAGAATTTCAGACATGAGAACAGCTGGTGAATACAGTTGGGAGATGGAGTATCAGATGTAAAGAAAATCACAGAGGCCAATGTCATTGGACATAGTACTCTACAGTACATGGAAGGGGTAAGGAATAAGAAGAATGAAAAGGTAGGAAAGGGACAAGTTAAACAGAGGATTTTATATTTGATCCTGAAGATAAAAAGAAGCCCATAGAGTTGACTAAATAGGAAGATTACATGGTCAGATCTGTGTTTTAGGAAAATCAATTTGACAGCTAAGTGGAGATGGTTTGGAGTAGGGAGAGACTTGAGGAGACCAATGATTAGGCTATTGCCATGGTCCAGGCATAAGGTGATGAAAGCCTCTTCCTGTCCCTCTATCCTCAAAGTACATGGGAAAAAAAGTAAGATATAAAAATCAGTTTCTAAGTGAAATAAGATCTTTGGAAGTAAGAAATGGAAGGAGAATAAATAGTTAAGAACAGAAAGTGGTAAACCTTACCCAAGTAACAGATTACTTAAAATTTAGAATGGGCCAAAACAACATCAATAACTCTGTAAAACATTAAGAAACATCAAAATAAATTTAAAATGTTGAAAAATAGAAGGAACAAAAATAATTTACTTGGAAAACAGATCAAGAAGAAATTATTTAAGGGCTGGATATCATATATTAATAAATATTTATAAATCAATAAAAACTCTCCAGATCTACTGGAGCCATAGGGCAAGAATGAAAATAGAAAGACTATATCAATTATATTTGAAAAAATAACAAAATAGAGTTCCGGGTTAAGATGGCGGCAGAGTAAGAAGCAGCTCTTAACCTCTCCTGACCGAAACATACAAAACTCCTCAAGGGGACATAAAAACAAGTCCAGACGAACGGAGGAACCCCACAACAGGGCACAGCGTGGAAGGTACGTGGAATCGAGACATTTCCAGGCTAAAAAGGGCTCTCACTCACTCAATCGCGAGCTGAGCAACCGCCCCACCCCCACCCCCTCCACACTCACCTATAGCTCCGAACCCAGCTAAAAAGAAATAGAGCAAGTTTGGGGCACCCATCGAGTCATCAGCAGCTCCGGGACCTGTTCCTGACAGCAGCAAGACTTAGGACCCCATTAAGTAAAAAAAAAGCACGCGAAATCTGAGCGCGCGCCGGAGCAGGACGCTGGTCGCGCAGAGTGCCGGCTGAGTAGAGGCGTGGGTGGAGGCAGAACTAAGCCTAAGTGGGGAACCAGTGCAGACGGGTATACGACTGTGGAGGCAGCGCCCTGAGACTTGTAAAGAAACCTCCAGCAGAGGATCAAACAAGAGGGCCCACCAGGGGGCTTGACCTTGGAAAAAACCAGATTTCAGACCTCAGGAGCCAATAGATTGGGAACAGACACTGAGCCCGAGGATAAAGCTGAGAAGCTGCTGGGCTAATGATGGCTACTCAGCATCAGGAGGTTCAGAAGAGAAAGAATAATAACAAAAAGAAGAAGTCTTTAACACTCGACAGCTTTTACACAGAGAAAATCCAGACAACCGAGCAAACAGAGGAGGAGAACAAACAAGCATCCGGACCCTCCTCAAATAAGGAAAACTCCTCACAAGCTATGGAAGAGTTCAAAACTGAGATTTTGAGGAAAATGGAAGAGATCTGGCAAGAAAATAACAGCTTAAAAGGTAGAATCTTGCAACTGGAAAGCGAGGCTCAGAAATCAAATGAACTGATAAGCAAATTGAACACCAGAAATGACAAGATTGAAAAGGAATACCAAAAGATTATAGCCGAAAACCAAAAAATTATAGCCGATAACCAGTCCCTAAAGGCTAGAGTCGAGCAATTAGAAACCAATGATCTCTCAAGACAACAAGAACAAATAAAACAAAGTCAAAAGACTGAAAAAATAGAAGGAAATATGAAATATCTCAATGAGAGAGTGACAGACCAAGAAAA
>NC_058133.1:220443196-220488004 GCF_016433145.1 Gracilinanus agilis
GGGGGGGGGGGTTGAAGGGGAAAGGAGGAGCATGAATCATGTAACCATGTTAAAAATGAATATTAATAAATGTAAAAAAAAAAAAGAAAAAAAAAGAAAAAAAAATAACAAAATAGATCATTAGTTGGTCTGATTTTTAAAAAGAGAATCTACTGAGAGGCAACTGGGTGACTCGGTGAATTGAGAGCTAGGCCTAGAGACATTTCAAATCCAGCCTCAGACATTTCTTAGCTATGAGACCCTTAATTGTTCATAGTTAGGTCCTTCCACTATAACAAAAATTACAATATTCCCTAAATTAATTCATTAATACAATGCCATATCAACCAAAGTACTAAGGGATTGCTTTTTAGAGCTTGAACAAATAATGAAATTCATTTGTAAAAACAAAAGATCAAGAATGTAAAAGGAAAGAATAAAAACAAAAAAAAAAAAGAGGGAAAGGGTTTTAGCAATTTGCAAACTATACTACAAAGTAGTAATCATCAAAACTATTAAATACTGGTTAAAAATAGAAAAGTTGATTAGTAGAACAGATTAGGTACACAAGATACAAAATCAAATGAATACAATACCAAAATGTTCAATCAACACAAAAACCCCCATTACTGGGGTAAAGTCTTGCTATTAAAAACCAAGAAACAAACCAACAAACCTGCTAGTAGAAATCAGATTAAGATAAACAACTCATATCATGTATCATAAAAAGTTCCAAATGGATACATGACCCATTTATAAAAGGTCTTATTAAAAAATCAGAGGCATGAGAAAGGAGTTACCTTTTCCTTATAAGTATAAAGGAAGAATTCTTGACTAAACAAGGGAGGAAAAGGATCACAGATGACAAACTGATCCTTTTGATTTAGATAAAAAGTTGAAAAGCTTCTGCAAAAATAAAATTAATGGAGTTAATAGAAAGGAAACAATTAAAGAGGAAAAAATCTTGGCAGCAAGTTCTTTTTTTATTTGAAAAAGTTTAATTAATTCAGAATATTTTTCCATGGTTACTTGATTCATATTCTTTCCCTCCACTCCTCTCCCCCACCCAGCCAATGAGCAATTTCTTTTACATATTTTTTTACAAATGTCATTGATCAAGACCTATTTCCATATTATTAATATTTGCATTAAGGTGATCGCTTCGAGTCTACATCCCCAATCATATCCCCATCGAACCATGTGATCAAGCAGTTGTTTTTCTTCTGTGTTTCTACTCCCACAGTTCTTTCTTTGGATATGGATAGTGTTCTTTCTCATAAGTCCCTCAGAATTGTCCTGGATTATGTGGAAAGGAAAACTGAAACAAGCTTTTGGCTTTTTGTCCCATTGAGATGGAGCAGACAGTGGTTGGGATGTGAAAGGAGGGAGACTGACAATTGGAGTGAGAGAAGAGGATTGTGGGAGAAACGGCTAACTGAAGGGTCTTTGCCCTCTGAACTCTGTGGAATGTGGAACAAAAGACCTGGAGCTCTAGATCCCAATTGTGGAAAAGCCTTGCCTCCATTTCCCTTGGCCCAGAAGAGAAAGAAAGTTCCTGTTGTTGGAGAGCCTTCATTAGAAGAACAGACAACTGAAGCTGCTAAGAAGGGGTTGATCCCTTAACTTCAGGGGGTCACCCTGAAGATCCTTTCCATCCCTTGACCTTCCCAAGAAGGACACTTGATAAGGTAGGAGAGAGACTTTGATTAGATAAGAAGAGGATAGTTAAATTGGAGCGGAGCCATCTTGGTTCAGCTGAAGAAAAACAAGAAACCCCAGTAGGGTCTCCTCTCCCCTCAAACATATCCCCTTTCTTGATTTCTATAATTATTAAACTACTTGAGAAATAGAAAATCGAAGTCAGACTCCTAAAGCAGAGAAAGAAGTTCACTCAAAGACACTGGTCCTGTCGTCCTTAACTTACCTTACCCAGGGGTGCCTCTTTTGTGGGGTGCGTGTGAGGGAATTTCAAAGACAGCCTCCTAGCCACAGAGGGTATTCCTCCCTATTACCACAACAAGAACTGCTGACTTAGCCAGAACCCCTGCTGTGTGAGAGAGTTGGTAGGGGGAGGCTCGTGGATATTAGGGCCCCATGCCACACTGACCAGGGTCCCCACTTATCTAACCCCTTAGGATAGGTTTCCCCCTGTCCCTGGAAGCCAGGTCCAGCCTCCGAATCACCACCATTTTGGAGAATCCCTTTGGTTGCCACAGCTGTAGGGGACATTGAGAAGGGAAGCCGAGGGTCATTTAGTCACTGACCCATCTCTCTGTGTCATCTCTCCCCTCTCCAAAATACCCTTCTTCATCTCCAAAATACCCCTGAACTTTACAATTATTGCATTGCTGCTAGTAGAGAAGTCCATTACATTCGATTGTGCTTCAGTGTATCTGTCTCTGTGTACAGTGTTCTGGGCTCTGCTCCTTTTACTCTGCATCAATTCCTGGAAGTCGTTCCAGTTCACATGGAATTCCTCCAGTTCATTATTCCTTTTAGCACAATAGTATTCCATCACCAACAGATACCACAATTTGTTCAGTCATTCACCAATCAAAGAGCATCCCTTCATTTTCCAGTTTTTTGCCACCACAAAGAGCGTAGCTATAACTATTTTTGTACAAGTCTTTTTTCCAGGACTGGTATGACTAGTTCAAAAGTGCAGCAAATTAAAAAAAAAAAAGTTCTAATATCCAAGATCTATATGATATATTAAATCAAGAACCATTCTCCAATATTCTCTTGACTTTTTCATCATTTCTTTCTTTCTTTTTTTCTTTCTTTCTTTCTTCCTTCTTTCTTCCTTCCTTCTTTCCTTCTTTTCTTCCTTCCTTCTTTCCTTTCTTTCTTTCTTTTTTGTTTTAACTCTTACCTTCTATCTTACTAAACATTGGTTCCAAGGCAGAAGAGAGCTAAGGGCTAGGCATCTGGGGTTATGTGACTTGCTCAGGGTCACACAGTTAGGAAGTATCTGAGGCCACACTTGACCCCAGCTCTCTATCCACTGAGCGACCCAGCTGCTCCTTTTGTCACCATTTCTCATATTCTGTTCAATGGTCCCTTTTTCCCCACGGTGGAGTTCCTCCAGGAAGCTCAGTTTTAGGAAAGGTCCCAGACCAGCCATCCCTCATTCTTCAGACTTGGCTACCTTTCCCTGACATGAGTAGTACCTTCCTTTTTAACTGCCCTTTTATGTGTTGTCTTTTCCCACTAGAATGTAAGATCCTTGAGGGCAGGGATTCCTTGTATTTTTATACTCAGCATTTAGCACTGTGCCTGGCACTGAAAGTGCTGCATAAATGCTTATTGTCAAAGGATGTAAACAGACACTTTTAAAGGGAATAAACTCAACCTATCCATAGCCATAAGAAAATATGCTTTGGGGGCAGCAAGGTGGCTCATTGGATTGAGAGCCAGGCAGACAGAGGTACTGGGTTCAAATTTGACCTCAGACACTTCCTAGTTTTGACCCTGGGCAAGTCACTTAACCCCCACTGCCTAGCCCTTACTGTTCATCTACCTTAGAACCAATACACAGTATTGATTCTAAGACAAAAAGTAAGGGTTTAAAAAGATATATGCTTCAGATCACTAATAACAAGAGAAATGTAAATGAATGAATCCTTGAGCTTCTACCTACATTCATCTGAATGGCAAAGACCTGAAAAAGCAAAATGATAGTTGTTGGAAGAGCTGATGGAAAAGAGGTATAGTAAAGTGTGACTGGTAGAGTTGCGAATTGGTCCAACAACTCTGGAAAACATTTTGTAGTTATACCTCAAATTTCAGGTCTTTATGTGAAAGAGATCAAAGAAATAGAGAAAAGATCCATAAGGTATAAAAATACTTTCAGGGGGCAGCTGGGTAGCTCAGTGGATTGAGAGCCATGCCTAGAGACGGGAGGTCCTAGGTTCAAATCCAGCCTCAGACACTTCCCAGCTGTGTGACCCTGGGCAAGTCACTTGACCCCCATTGCCTACCCTTACCACTCTTCCACCTATAAGTCAATATACAGAAGTTAAGGGTTTAAAATAAAAAAAAAAATCTAAAAAAAAATACTTTCAGCAGTTCTTTTTCTTGTAGTTAAAAAGTGGAAACTAAGGAAGGATCTATAAATTAGAGAGTGGTTGAACAAATTGTGACTAATAATTATAATCACAATAAACATTTATATAGCACTTACTATGTGTCAGGTAAGTGCTTTATAATTACTCTCTCTTTTGATTTTGCAATTAATATCTCTCATTTAGTTCTCACAACTCTGGGAGATTATTGTTTAGTCATTTTCAGTTATGTCCAACACTTCTTGAGCCCTTTTGAGGTTTTCTTAGCAAAAATACTGAAGCAGTTTATTGTCTCCTTCTCCAGTTCACTTAACAGATGAATAAACTGAGGCAAACAGGGTTAAGTGCCCTGCTCAGGATCACATAGTAGAAAGTGTCTTAAGCCAGATTAGAATTCAAGTCTTTCTATATACATTATGGCACTATATACACTAAGCCATTTGATTGTTATTATTATCCTCATTTTACAGATGAGAGAACTGAGGCAAACAGAGGTTGTGACTTGCCAGGGTCACACAGTGTCTGAGGCAGGATTCAAACTTAGTTCTTCCTGCTTCAAGAACCAGTATTTTATCCACTGTGGCACTTAGTTGCCAAGTGCAATATTATTGCAATCTTTATTGCATCTGAGACAGAAAAGGATACAGGGGATGGAGTGCTAGACCTGGAGTCAGGAAGAACTGAGTTTAAATTCCACATCAGACTCTGGGCAAGTCAACCTCTCTCTCAGCATCTTCTCATCTGTAAAAAAAGAATAGTAATAGCACATACTCCCCCAAGGTTGTGATGAGGATAAAATGAGATAATATTTGCAAACCTCCTTGTAAATCTTAAATTATTATATAAATGCTAGAGTTGCAAAGTGTGTTATATATCTGATAAAAGGGATGGATTTAGAGAAATGAGGGAAAGCCTATGAAATGATGCAAAATGAAGTGAATAGAATCAGGAGAACAACTTATGTAATGAGTACAACTGTAAAAAACAACAATCAAAAAACTCTCAAATCCTATCATTTAAGAATTCTAATCAATGCAATGATCAATTGTGACTCCAGAGGACCAATAATGAAGCATGCTACTCACCTCTGACAGAGAGGGGTTTGATAAGAAGTGTCTAAAAATGACACATTTTCATATATAGCCAAAATGTGATTTTATTTTTTAATGCTTATTTCCTACAAGAAAGATTTTAATTTTTAAATTGAGGAGTCATATTTTGGGAGAGAGAAGACTTGTAATAGTGATTTCCCTCCCCAAAGAAGAAAAGGAGATCACTTAAACATTTTTAAATTGTATAAAAGAGAACAGAAGGAAGCTCACAAGGAAACACAAATTAAAATACTTTTTTAAAAAGCAAGCTGTATATAATGGAGATTTGCAGTTTCAAACTTCTTTTTCTATTCTTTGTATATGGAAACTGTTCATGTTTGTTGGTGTTTGCCAAGTTCAGAATCACAAAAATAAAATTATTATTACTTTTTACAAATGGCATAAAATGTCCACTTAAAACTAACCCATAAATTATTCATTCTCCTTTTCCCTTCTATCTACCCCTTCCAGGCTACCCTTATTTGACTTCATAAAGTCACACACATTCAGTTTCATAGGGGCCTATATTTAACAAAAGAATTTTTTCCCTCTTACTCAAAAAATTTGTTATAATCATTGAAGAATGACTTGTGAAACCTTTTAATATATACAAATATATGCATATGTGTACATTTAATTATACCTACAGAAGAAAGTCATAGGAAGGAAAAAAGAGACATACATATCAATATGCTGCTTTTAAAAAAAGCATTTGGGAGTTTAGAAAGAATACATAATATTTCTCTTAAATTACCATCAGGTACATAAACATCATTACTTTTTTTTGGATATTTTTCTAAAAATTGATAAAGCTTGAAGATGCTTTTTCTATCCTAAGGTCTAAAAATATTCACAGCATATTTATACAGTTGAGAAAGACTCCCAAAAAATGTGACACAGATTACATCTTTAGACAAAGCTTATCCAAAAAAAAAAATCATCCAGAATTCCTTTGAGTAAAGATCTCTCATTGTTATATTCACTCTATAGGAGACATCTCTGATCTTATTTCCTCCTTTTTAAGTACTTTCAGGAGATCCCTTGTTGGAAACAAAAATTTTATGCATGTTATATATAATATATATATAATTACATATTATAATCATCATAGAATACATATACATAATTATATATATGCATATTGGCAGTGTCGTATATTATTATTATTTATTATTCCTATTGACTCCCAGAGGAGCATAGGGCCGCAACCATCTCATGCCAACAGACTCTGTTCTGGGCAACTTCCACCAACTGGGCATATCTTTGCCAGGTCTGTTTTGGCCTTCCGACTTTTCTCCTCCCTGGTGGGTTCCATATTTTTTTTTTCATAGCGTCCTGACTGATGGGATACTGAATTGTCCTTTCCCAGAGTCTGGTATTGGAGATCTTTTCAGGCCATCTGATGTTCAAGATTTGACGTAGGCCTGGAGTTTGTTGGCTTTTGCCAGCACGCGTCATGGACTCTGTTGGAGAGCAATCTTCCAGACTAGGCGATCGTTGGTTTTGTTGGTTTAATGAGGTTGCAGTTTCTATAGCAAGTGAGATTTTTATGGGGTGAGGTTGCTAGCCTCGCGCCCAACCCTCCTCCTTTTTCAGCCGGGCTTGGGACCATCCTTGGCGCAGTTAAGAAGAGTGGTAAGGGTAGGCAATGGGGTCAAGTGACTTGCCCAGGGTCACACAGCTGGTAAGTGTCTGAGGCTGGATTTGAACCTAGGACCTCCCATCTCTAGGCCTGACTCTCAATCCACTGAGCTACCCAGCTGCCCCCCTATATACAGTGTAGTATATAACAGGAAAAACTGTTAGATCGGAATCAGAGGATCCAAGTTCAAATCCCATTGGTGTCACTTATAATTATGACTGAAAGTCAATTTATCTCTCTGAACCTCAGTTTTCTCACCTATAAAACAAAGGAGTTGGAATGGTTGGATTTCTTCACTTTTTATCGAGGATCCATGGTCTATTTGGACACTGCACTAAACACCGTGACAATAGCAGATACTTTGACAAGCCTGTATTCCCAGTCTCATGATTCATTTGTTATTAATAGTCAGAGAATATCCAGAAAAGCCATTTGTAGAGTTTTCCCCAAAATAAACTCTAGGTGGAGACAGAACATGGGAAACAGCACTGAGTTTTTGGAGCTGTCCTAGAGATCTCAAATTGCCTAAATTCAGAGATTGAGGATCTCTGGCCACAGGTTACATCACCACAACTGAGAACTAGTTTTCTTCAGGCTTACTATAATTTTCTCAACATTACTAGCTGTACAGCCATAGACAAGTGGCTTAACCTATTCATCTCTTATCTCTGTGTTTTTGTGGGGACTATCTCCTAATATTTGAAGGGATTTCAATTTACATTTACAATTGCATAGGCAGTTATTTACACTAATTAAATAATGAACCACTTGAAATAAATGTCACGAATATGTACTCATTTGTTTAATTTAGTTCAAGAATAAATAATAAGAGTATATGTACAAGAAAGCAAAACAAAATTTCCATAACTTAAGGTAATAGTTAATGTCAAATAAAAAATATTAGAACATATGATATTTAGCATAAATACTACTGGACTGAATAAATATTTTCCTGAATGTACTATACTTAATTTTAAAAACAGTTATGTTCATATCTAGTCCCATTTTGAAAATTTCCATAAAATTAAAATCATAAATTTAAACATTTTCAAATGCCTGTCAATTCAAAAAGTAAAATATATTTCAGTTCCTCCATTTCACATTCTGTGTCTCACAAAACAGCAAAGTAATAGCAAGGCAATCTTCAAAGGCTTTTATTCAGTATCTGTAAAATTTTGCTGTAGATTGTTCATTGATTTGAATACAAATCCAGTTACAGCAACAGGAACAGTCTGTAAGATATTTACTTTTAGATAATAATAAAATGTCTCATTGTAGCCTTTTAGCCATTTAGTAAACTAAAAACTAAAAACAATACTAACTTGGAACTTTCAGAGTACTTTTATCTAATGTATATTCCTTAGGAAATCCATGCTTATGAATTTCTAATATTCATTAAAATTAATATGAAAAGCACCATCATTACAAAGAATGTCCATTTGATAATTATATAAGTATAACTACATAAACATAATTTCAATCATATAGTGAGAGTCATAACCAAGAAATATTAAAATGTTTAAAAGAAGGGCCCTTGAATATCAGGAAGTTGCCTTTGGAAGGGATTTATGATAGGACTGACAGAAGAGTTGCAAAGACTAGGTATGCAATATTTATATCATTGGAAGGAATATTCACATAATGAAATAACAAGTACATAAATTATCAAGTACTTATTACATGAGAACAAAAGACATGTTATGCTGAACTAAACCAACTTCAATGTCCTGGCTGCGGCTCCAAAGGTCATTTGATGGGAAGATAAATTAGTTCTCATTCATGAGACTGTTCCTAGGTGGCCATGGCTTCCCTCCTGCTTCCCATCTCCCTTGGATCAGCTCTGCTCCAACAGAATTAATTTCTTTCCTACTCTCCCTCTACTCCCTGCCTCCAGATTGTTTTTGTCATTTTATAGAACAAATTAACAATATTAAACAAAATATGCTTGTATTTGAATAATACTGAACTATTTCCCCTTACTGTTCTATCATCGAGCAGTAATTTCATCCATATCAAATAATGTTTTTTCCTCAGTCCCCTACCCACAATGTATAGGGGCTCTGCCTGCTCAGCAGCGTTCAGTTAGATGCGAGTGACTACAAAAACTTTGATGCTGGTGTCTAAATTTGTCCACTAAAAAGAGGACCAATAAATTAAAATTACTTGGGAGCAAAAAGCAGAAGCAACAAACAAAACTCGTTTCTAATGGTTTGTATGTATATAACTATCACAACTTTGTGGAGTAGGACTTTTTCTATGGGGATCATAATAAAACTGCTCTAAAGTCTTGAAAAGGTTCTGGAAGTCAGGAGTGTCAACATGAATCTGATTACAAAGTAACCTAAAGAGAATCTTAGCTGGCTTGATAGACTTGATACATCAAACTCCTTTCTCTGGAGTGGAGGTTCTCCTAGTGCTCTGTAAGCTTTGGAGTCTTTGGATGAGACTTGTCTCTAGGTCTTGGTCAGTGTGCTGTATTGTTTTCATCTGCCAGAAAAACACACGTGGAAAACATACACAAAAGAGAGATTTTAATCTTCTATCCCATTCATATTTAATTTCTTCCTCACTCAGATGGAAAGCAGAAAATCATTTCCAGATGTCCCAGATGGTTAGGCAGTACAGCTATTTGGTTCTCTCACTTGCAATTTATTTCCCTATCAGTCCAAAGGCTTACAGGTTGAAGCCTTAAAGAGAGATAGCATTAAAAATGGAGTTTCATTCCTTGGCTTAATAATACTGTGCAATGTTCTTCGATGATATTTTTCCTGGTGAAAAATTCCAATTTTAAAATCCACCTTGTCCTAACAAAACATGATGTTTAATTTTTTATAACTTAGGTTATGTTAAGGATAAAAAGAAGTCTTCAATTAGTACCAAAAGAAAAATAATATTTCAAATTGACTCCAAAGCGATCAATAACAAATGTAGTTGTTTGTTATTGTCAAATGGGGTTGTCCTGTAAATCCTTACCCTTAGGCAATTTGGAGGATACATTAGAAAAGAGGAGATTATCATGTAAAGAACCAGTAAAAATTCAAAAAGGGAAGCCACATAGAACTTTTGGTACTGTACCATCCTCTTTATTAGCTCAAATCTCCCTCCGGGGCCTTAGCTTCAATAGACTATTAGCTTCTGATTTATTCTAGGTCATTACTCTTCCTGTTTATAATCTCTCCTGAAACCGAGAGTATAATCTAAAATATGTTATGATCTCCTGGATCTGTGTGTCACCCTCCACTCCTGACACTCTCTCATTATCCATATACAATCTTGTGTGTATATATATATATATTTAAACCCTTTCCTTCTGTCTTAGAATCAATACATTGTATTAGTTCCAAGGCAGAAGAGCTATAAGAGCTAAGAAATGGGGGTTAAGTGACTTGCCCAGGTTCACATTGATATCATATTTGAAATCATCTTTAAATCTGGCTCTCAATCCACTGAGCTACCCAGCTGCCCCCCAAACCAGCTCTTATATTAATCCTTCTAAAATGCAATTTTGATCATGTCACACACACAGTCAGTAAAATCCAGTGGCTCCCTATAACCTCCAGGATCAAATATAAAAGTCCAGTTTACCATTCAAAGACCTTAACAATCTGACTCCTTCTAACTTTTCAGTGTTCTTATACCTTATCCCCTCCAATTCTACATCCCCTGAGAAGTGGCACAACCTTCTAGCTATTTCTTACATAAGACACACCATTTCCAGGGTGCCTCGGCATTTTCACTCATTGCCTCCCATGAATCCTCTCCCTCCTTATTTTCAATTCCTGGATTATCTGGCTTCCTTCAAGAGCCATCTAAAATCCCAATTTCTCTTAGGAGTTTTTTCTGAATCCTCTTAAGATTAGTGCTTTCCCTAGGCTGATTATCTTCAATTTATCCTTTCAATATTTTGTTGGACATGATTATTTGCAATATTTTACCCTCTATGAGCTCCTAGAAAGCAGGAATTGGTTTTTTTGGCTTTATTTCTATCCCTAGTGCCTAGCACACAACTGGCAATTAATAAGTACTTGCTTGTGGACTGATAGTTGACTAGATCATGACCTCTACCACCTCCAAGGGCATCTTATGAAATCAAGATGTACTTCTGCCTTTCTACCCAGACATTTTCCTGAACATTCCACCCTTAATTAACCAAGCAATAAGGATTAGCAACTAGTAGCCTTCTTTATGAAAAAAGGGAGAGGCAGAGGCAGAAAGAGAGACAGAGAGATAGAGAGTGAGAGAAACAGGCAAAGAGAGAGAGAGGGAGGGAGAGAGGGAAGGAAGGAGTAGGGGAGGTAGAGAGGGGAAAGGAAGAAAGAAAATTAAATTAATAATAATAAGCATTTATATGGCACCTACTACATGACAGGGACTGGGCTAAGCACTTTAGAAATATCTCATTTGATCCTTACAACAACCGGGTGAGGTAACTGCTATTATTATCCTTATTTTACAGTTAAAGAAACTGAGGCAAATGGAGAATAAGTGATTTGCCTTAAATCGCACAGCTAATTAACTGAGATGGAATTTGAACTCAGGTCTTATTGACTCTAGGCCCAGCGCTCTAACCATTCGAACAACTGGCTGCCAAATGATAGCAGTGGAATAACTAACAAAAATAGAGGAGTAAAGTTCATTGGCTCTAACAGTAGCCAGAGCCAATCTATTGTTGTAGCTGCAGCAGAAATAGGTTTTTTTTCTTTAAACTCTTTTTCCTTAGGCAGAAAATGAGCCATAAAGTCTAAGAATTAGCTCAGTCAGGCTTCCTTTCCTGACTGGGAGTCATGGGTGAAGGAAATTGCCTATGAGAGGGTACTTGATTAGTTCATGTACCAGCAAAGAAACATATTAAAGGGCTGCCGCAGCAGAAGTAATAACAGCCCCTGTTCTCAGACTCTCTCTAGAGAGGAAAGCTGGGGAGCACAATGTCAGGACATTCCTCTGTCTGTCCACTTGGTCTCAAGAAGGCTTTCCTATCCCTATTGACAAGCACTCTTTATTCTTCTACTCCAGTACTCCAGTACCTTTCTACATCAAAATTTTCACAAAGTCATCTCAGACATGACTAGCTGGTGTGCTCTGGGTTTGCATCTCTCATCTCCATGGCAACACAGGCCATACAGGCAAAACTGAAATGATGTCACTTTAGGCTATTTATATTATTTTACTAGGGAATATGCTGTGTCTGAGCTATCAAAATCCTATCTTCCCCAAAATCTTATAATGAGGAGAACAATAAATCACAATAGATAACCAATCAAAAACTAGATTCCTTCTGATAGAACTGTTCCAGACACTGATTATGGGATTTTGCTCAGGTACAGGTCAAAAGGACATCAAATTGAACATATCCACAAAAGCTAGTCCCTTTGGCATAACTACATTTTATAATGACCTAAATTTGTCGTTTTATTTATATGTATAATGCAGAAAAACTTAGACAATTATTATTTCAACCACATCCTAAGTATTTAGTACAGTGCCCCACACATAGGCACTTCTTGACTGACCACAGGAAGCAGCAGTTGCTGCAGAAAATTTTAAGGTTTATTAGCAATGCATTAGCAATTAGCAATGCTAAGTAAATATAGAACCTTTTGCAAACATCCCAAATTCCTACATTACCAGGCATAAATACAAGAGGACAAAAAGCTAGGTAAACTGTGAGACGTTCTGCCTATCTCGAGGGAAGAATGCTCTTCCTGAGGTTTTTATTTTATAAGAAATTTGGCTCTGCAGGTAGAAGCCAGCAATGGTAGGACCTTCGGTGTAATAATACACCAGGGCAGTGGGGTGATCTGACGGTTTCATTCAATCCTCACGGCTTGATCTAGGTCAAAAACTGGGAGAAACCAGTTTAGGAAACTCAAGAAGACCCAGAAAACAAGCTGGATGCTCTCTCCCAAAAGGGCAACATCTCGGGCTGGCAGGTGAAGCAAGTTGCACCTTTTGTACTTTTCTAAAGCCCGAGGAAGGTCCTGCTTATCTCTCTAGTGCCAGGGCTTTACTTGATCTATAAGGCACACTCTTCTGAAGAGCCTCTTTATATTTATATATTGGTTTGGAGGAGAGAGGGAATGTTCCGAGAAAAGGGGAGACAAGGTTCTGGTTTTATGGGGAGAGGGGTGTAGTGTGCTAAGAAAAACAGCATGTCATGAGGTTTGGGGTTTATATGGACGTGTGTGCCGGGAGAACAGTTATGACGCTCTGGGTTTATTCGGGGTAGGCTTTAGTGAGACAAGAGCAATAAGAGCGAGTTTTTAATGGAGGGCGTGTTAGGAAAGGGCACGGAATGGGCCTTCGCTACGCTTCTCAGCAAGAATGTATTGGGGTTTCTTATGAAGCCTGATCTCGACCCGAACTCCGGGCGGGGCCATGGCACCCCATCACACGTCTCACCCCAAACTTCCGCTAGCTTCCTGCTGCATCCCGCCACCGCCGCCGCCCTCCCCTCCCCCCCCAAGTCGAGTCTTTAAAATGCCCTCTATCCTTACTCTCGGCCTTTTCCGAAATATCTCACCTTCCATCCGACTAGGGCTTCACCAAATATTCTCCGCTAGGTAACCGGTCCCCCCTCTCTCCGTCCTTTCCTCCCTTCTCAGGCCAAACCCCTCCCGCCTATTCTAGCAGGGCCTGTCCCTCCTCCGCACCCACGTCGGGCCCCGCATTAGACATGAGGCACCCGCGAGTCAAGGACGAAGCTAGAGACTGTCTGCAAATACCCCGGCTCCTACCGACGCCGACTTCCTACTCCCGGACCCAGAAACTGTGGACAGCCTTCCTTTTCTCACCCCCAGTTTATCCCCTGTGTTGGGCGAGGAAAAACCGAAAGCACCGAAGAGGAAACCCATAGCCAGCGCTCGAGCTGGTCTGCCTCCACCTTTTTTTTTTTTTTTTAAGTGTCATAAGAAGAGGAGTTTCCAATGAAAGCTGTTCCTCTTAGTGGCTTTGTTTCGAATTCAAATCCTCACGCAGGCTGTGATTTTTTTAGGGTCACTTGGGCAGCATTTTTGACACCTCATTTGCAAAGCAAAGTAGGCATTCCCAAGCTGTCGGTTTCCCCCCAGCCAGCTGTATGGAACTGTAGATTATGAGCTCTGCATAATAAGTAGGATGTGAATGCTTCTCTTTGCCTACATCTACCGTCCCCTCCCCCCTCCTCATCTCAATTTGCATTTTTGCTAGGTTAGATTTTTAGCTGCAGTGCTGAGCGTGACCAATCTGATCTATTAACCAGCAGTTTTTTTTTAAAAAACCTTAGTTTCACCTAATACCTTTTTTATTTCAATGGGGAACCATCAGCATACTTTGCTGTACTTTCCATCCTTCATTTGGTTAAAACAGACTGGGGTAATTGTGGTGTGGGGGGCGGGGAGGCAAGCTCAATTGAGAATGCATAAGATGGAGAATTAAGGCCACAAAATCGGAACACCAAGGGTAATCAAAAAAGAAATAGAACTGCTTGAACGCATGGGTCAGGGTGGACATGATTGAGGATGTGGACTCGAAACTACCACACCAATGCAACTAACAACAATTTGGAAATAGGTCTTGATCAAGGACACATGACAAAAGCAGAGGAAATGTGCATTGGCCATGGGGGGGGATTGGAGAGGGGGAGGTGAAGGGGAAAGTAGGAGCATGAATCATGTAACCATGTCAAAAATGAATGTTTAAATTTAAATTAAAAAAAAAACAATTAAGCAATTGACAAAAATGGAAATAATAGAGAAGGAAAGGTAAAAAAAAGAGAAATGGGCTCAGTTTTTTGCTCAGTCTTTTTTAAAAATTTTAATTTTAATTTTATTTTTTCCCATATTGTTCATTTTTTGAGTAATCTTATAAATCCCAAACCCCAAAACCTAAATCCAAATAAACAATTTAAAAATCATATGCTTTCATCTGCATCTGACTCCAACAGTTCTTTCTCTGGAAAAGGGTACCATTCTTTGTCCTAAATAAATCAGAATTGTCCTGGATCATTATTTTGCTAAGAGTAGCAATTTCTATCACAGTTGATCATTCCTTAATATTGGTGTTACTGTGTAGAATGTTTTCCTGGTTCCTTTTGCTCACATTTTTTTTTTTAACCCTTACACCTTCCGTTTTAGAATCAATACTGTGTTTTGGTTCCAAGACAGAAGAGTGGTAAGGACTACTCAATGAGAGTTAAGTGACTTGCCCAGAGATACCTGGCTAGGAAGGAAGTGTCTGAGTTCAGATTCGAAACTAGGACCTCCTGTTTCTAGGCCTAACTCGCAATCCAATGAGCCACCCAGCTGCCCCTTTGCTCACATCCTTAAAGAAGGCTTTCCCTCCCTGTTATTGCTAGTACCTTTCCTCCATTGATTATCTCCAGTTTATCATATATGTATGTGTACATGTTTATATATGTATGTATCTATCCTATTTGTACATAGCTATTTACATGCTTTCCCCCCCCCCCCCCATTAAACTGGGAGCTCCTTGAGAGCAGGAACTATTTTTGCCTTTCTTCCTGTCCCCAACACTTGGCTCAGTGATGTTTGTTAGATGAACACAAATGATGCTTTTTGATTTTTCAATTTTGAACAAGAATTGTTCCTTCAGTTTCTCTTCGATGTTATAGTAAAAATATAAAATCTTAAATTAGAAAATAAAGCCAACATAAGGAGGTTAATGGAAAATACATTATCGGGAAGTTTCCTTTTCCTATTATTATTTAGCATAGTTTTTATGTTCAATCCTGTAGGTTTTATGTTTAAAACATTTCTCATGTACTCTCTTTTCCTCTCCTTTCAAAATACTACTGTCTTGGTATAGATCCTCATCACCTAACTCTTGGATTTCTGTTGGTCTCCATGCCACAAGCCTCCCTCCAGTATAATCCATCCTCCACTCATTTGTTAAGTTAAACTTTCAAAATCCCATATCTGATCACATTATTCCCCCACTCATTAAACTCTAATGATAAAATTCTGTGTTAGACAGCCTGCTCTCAATACCTACACTTACTCTGCAATTCTTGCTTTTACTTATAGGACACACTGTCTCCCAACTTCAGGCATTTTCATTGGCTGGAATACTCTCCCTCCTCAGTCCAGCTTCCTTCAAGTTTCAGCTAAAATCTCATCTTCTATGAAAAGCCCTTTTGGATTCTCCTTAATTCTAGTGCCTTTTCTATATTAGTTTCTTCAATGTATCCTGTATATATTTTCTTTGTACTACGTATTGTTTGCACAAGGTTTCTCAAGAGTTGAGACTTTATTTTCTTTGTCTCTTCATCACTTAGCACAATGCTTGGCATAGAGTAGGTGTTTAATAAAAGTTTGATACCTGACTATTGCTAGCTATAAAAAATTAAAGGTACTGAATAAGCAGTGGCAGAGAGATGAAACTTCCCCACATTTGCAAATCCCTTACTAAGTTAATTAGAAAACTCCAGAGAATTAGCCAAAGAGCTTTTTCTTTTCTTTTCTTTTTTTTAAACCCTTGTACTTCGGTGTATTGTCTCATAGGTGGAAGATTGGTAAGGGTGGGCAATGGGGGTCAAGTGACTTGCCCAGGGTCACACAGCTGGGAAGTGGCTGAGGCCGGGTTTTGAACCTAGGACCTCCTGTCTCTAGGCCTGGCTCTCAATCCACTGAGCTACCCAGCTGCCCCGAGCTTTTTCTTAATTAAATATTATTAATGATTTTTAAATTAATTTTAAATTTAATTTAATTAATTAAATTATGAAATTATTAATAGCTTCAGTTAAATATTTAAATACAAAATAAATCCACAAAAATCCTCAGTATTTCTATAAGTACTAAGAAAAGGAAAGAATTAGAATAAGAGAACTCTCATTTTTAAAAAATTACCAAAAAAAACCTCCACAAAATATCTAGCAAATACTGAGTCTTCCTTCAAACCATGCCCACAAAAGATGAGTTTTCCCTAAAGCTCTAGTTCAGAAGTGCTTTTCTTCTCCTTCTATATTATCTTACTGGGTAATCTCATCAGCTCTTATGATTTCAATTATAATCTCTGGGAAGATGATTCCAAAATCCATATATCCAGCTCGTGTCTTTCCTGAATTCCATTTTACCTTTGGAGCATCTCAAATTGGATGCTCCACAAGCATCTCAAACCCAGTATGTCAGAAGCAAGTTCAGAAGCAAGTAGGAGTTGTGTGGCTCAGGCCCTAGGATCAGAATAGGTTCTCAATTCCAACTCCTAACTTAGTCTGAAGCCTTCAAATGACTAAATAAGGTTGTAATCCCAAAGGAAAGCCTACAGCTCTTTCACTTTGAATTTGTAGAACTTTGCAGCTGGTTGATAGTAGTTTAATCTGGTTCATTGTTGATAATGATATTCTGATTGCTTTCTCTGTTGCAGTTAACTTTTATTAATATTTTTATACTTGGCTTTTCAAAACTAAGAACATAAAGTGAGTGGCTCTGGGAGTAGAATTCCATTGGTCTCCACTGGTTCTGAGATGTATTCCTCTGCACCATACAAGAATAGTGAAGTGGAAATGAACTTTTCCTATCCCTAAAAACTCCCAGGCTGGTTTAGGAAAGAGAGTCATTTCTGTCTGATGAATTGGATTGGAATGTAAAATAAAAATGGTTTTCAGTTTGAAAAAAATATAGTAGCAGTAGACCCAAACCCAGGTCAATGACTTGTGGAGGCAGCGATCAGAATGCCCTGGATCAGAACACTTCATGAGCACTGAAAGATTTCAGGGCTTCAACATGAACTGTCCCTGAGATTTTGGAAAAACACAATCACCAAGAAAGCCAACAATGGGACCTGCTCAGACCTTCTCTTCAGAAGTACACAGAGCTCAAGCTAACTAATATCAACTCTAAAGCCAGGAAGTAGACTGAAAGAATGAGCAAACAAAAATAGAATCCTGCCATAAAAAGCTATTATGGTGACAGGGATGCTCAAGACACAACCCAGAAGAAAATGGCTATAAATTCTCAAAGAAAAACAAATTCAGCTAGAATACCTGGAAGAGATGAAGCAAGAGTTAAAAAAGAACACTTTAAAATGTTCTTATTTATGAAATGAAAGCACTAGAGAAAGAAATGGGAAATATGGAAAAAAGAACCAGAAAGGGAATTAATAGCTTGGCACAAACGGTACAAAACTTTATCTAAGCAACAAACTCTCTGAAAATTAGAATAGACCAGATAGAAACCAATGACTCCATGAGACGATAACAAATATTAAAACAAAGTCAAGAGACTGAAAAAAAAAAAAAGGAAGATGGTACATAGCAAAAAACAATTGAACTGGAAAACAGATTGAGGGGGGAAAATTAAGAATCTTGAACTATCTGAAAATCATGACCAAATAAAACAATCTAGACATCATATTTTGGAAAACAGTAAAAGAAAACAGTCCAGATTTCTGAGTATCAAAGACAAAATGGAAATAGAATATACTAGTCACTTTCAGAAAGAACCCCCAAATGAAAAATCACACAAACATTATGGCCCAAATCCAGAGCTTCTAGGCTAAAGAAGAAAATAAATAACCAGAAAGAAAGAATTCAAGTAATAAGGAATCACAGTCAGGATTACACATAATTTAGCAATCTCTACTGTAAAGGAGAGGAGAACTTGAGAAATATATTCTAGAAAGCAAAGGTTATAAGTTTACAACCAAGAATAACTTACCCAGCAATAACAGTATTAATAACAGCAACAAAAGCTAGCATTTATAAAGCACCTGTTATGTGTAGGTTTCTGTGCGAAGTGCTTTACAAATATTATTTCATTTGATACTCAGCAAAACTAAGTATAATCATACAAGTGAAAAAAAATGAAACTTCAATCACATGGAGAACTTGTAAACATTCCTGAGGAAAATACTAGAGCTGGGTAGAAACTTTGAAGTGCAGAAATAGAAGTCAAGAAAAGAATATAAAGGTAAACATGAATGAACAATCATAAGGGATGAAACAAGGATAAACTACTTACATTTTAATAGGAGGAAATGATTTATGTGTGCCCTCTGAGCTTTCTAGCTCAGACACTTCAGCCACAGACACTTCCCAGCTGTGTGGCCTTGGGCAAGTCACTTAATCCTGTTTGCCTAGCCCTTGTTTTTCTGTTGTAGAGACAACAGGCAGAAAGTGAGGATTAACATTTTTTTAATTTAAAAAAAAAAAAGGAAAGGCTAGAACAGCTGAGGCCTGGGGAAGAGTTCCCCTCTTCTAACTAATTATTATTGCTACTTAGTTTCTAATTTCAATTATTTTTAAGTTGTTGCTCATGCTTTTTCCCAGCTTCTGAGATAGCTTCTTCCTTTTATACAAAATTCCTACAGCTGACCTTGTCTCCAACAAGACTTTGATTTACTCAAATACAAGCCTTGTTCATACTCAATTCTGGTTGTTTGATTCAATCAAAAAAGGTATAATAACTATAGGTAACATTTATATATCATTTTAAGATTTACAAAGCGCTTTAATATCCTCTCATTCGATCTTCACAGCAATTTTGGGAGGTAGGTGCTATTTATTATTAGTACCATTTTACAGATGAGGAAATTGAAACTAAGAGAGAGATTAAATTTCTTGCCCAGGGTCACATAATAGTGGCTGCATCATGATTTAAACTCTGCTTTTCCTGCCTCCACATCTAATACTCTATTAATGATACTTCTAATGTGTCTTCTGGTTGGCTAATCAAAGGAAATATTTAGAGGGTATTCCTGATCTATGATTTGGACCTGCAAAAATACCCTGAATTTAGAGTAACTTTTCTGGGGACTCTTGGTGATACAATACCTTTAAATCCAGCCTTAGACACCAGCTATGTGACATCAGGTCACTTAACCTCTCTTGGCCATACTGCTTCACACACCTTAAAAGTTTTCTCATCTGTAAAATGGGAATAAAAATAGAATCTTCCTCACAGGATTATTATGAGGACCAAAGGAGAGAATATATAAGTTGGCTGGCAAACCATTAAACTCATATAAATGCTAGAAATTAGTATATATATGGTAGTACATAATATATATTGGTAAATCATTAGTATGTAAAGGGTATAATGGTAAATACTACACCAGTGGTCTGATAAAAAAATATTCTGTAGGCAATCCCTGGTGAGCATATACATGTATATTATTATGAATATTGATATGTATAAGAATGTGAAGATGAATATGTATGGGAATATGTATGTGTATAGTATTATTCCCATCTAGCTAGGTGGCAGAGTAGGAAAGGGTCTGGAGTCAGGAAAGCATGAGTTAAAAATTTGGCTTCAGAGACTGTGTGACCCTAGGCAAGTCACTTAGCCGCTGTTTGCCTCAGTTTCTTCAGCTGTAAAAGGGAGATAATAATAGCACCCATATCCCAGGCTGGTTATGGAGATCAAATGAGATGTTTGAAATGAGTTTTACACAATGTCTGACATGTAGTAGGTACTATATAAATGCTAGTTATTATTATTGCATGTATATATGGAAGCATAAATAAATGTAAACACATATGATTAAACACACATATGCATGTGTGGTGTGTATGGGCAGCTAGGTGGCACAATGGATAAAGCAATGGTTCTAGAGCCAGAAAGCCAGAATTCACCATGTGAACTGGAAAGAGCTCCAGGAATTGATGCAGAGTGAAAGGAATAGAACCAGGAGAACACTGTACACAGAGACTGATGCACCGTGGCACAATTGTACGTAATGGACTTCTCTACTAGCAGCAATGCAATGATCCAGGACAATCCAGAGGAATTTATGAGAAAGAACACTATCCACATCCAGAGAAAGAACTGTGGGAGCAGAAACACAGAAGAAAAACAACTGCTGGATCACATGGTTTGATTGGGATATGATTGGGGATGTAGACTCTAAGAGATCACCCTAGTGCAAATATTAATAATATTGAAATAGGTCTTGATCAGTGATACATGTAAAACCCAGTGAAACTGCTCATTGGCTATTGGAGAGGGGTGGGAGGAGGGGAGGGAAAGAGCATGAATCATGTAAGCATGGAAAAATATTCTAAATTAATTAATTAAAGATTTCAAATAAAGGGGAAAAAAAAAGAAAACCGGAATTCACATTTGACCTCAGATGTTAGCTGTGTGCAAGTCACTTAATGACTGCATAAAACTCGATAAGGAAATGGCAAACCATTCCAGTATCTTTGTCAAGAAAACCCCATGTAGGTGAGGTCACATAGAACCAGGTAGGCTACTTGTTTGACATCTACAGCACCAAGAAATTAAGTGACTTGTGGAGAGTTATTATAGCTTGTATGCATTAGAGGTGGGACTTCATCCCAGATCTTTTCCCAAGGTCATCCATCATTATGCCACAACATAAGGAAATAGTCATTTCTTTGGTCCAGGGGGGAAAAATCAACTTCATAAAATATAGTAAAAATATCCAGTGATTTGCTAAAGAAAGAAAGATATACTTTCAATCAATATAAAATGCATTAACTATTAAAAAAAAGAAAATCCCATGGACAGTTGGTTCACAGGGTCACAAGGAGTTGAACAACACTGAAAAACAACAACATATGTGTGTGAATGTATATGTATTGCTTATATGTATATGTACAGATGAATTTGCTTCTGACCTTGGGAGCAGTTGTAAGTTTAGAACCGTAAAAGTGGAAGAAATAAAGAAACTGATGACAATAAAGAAAAGTTTAAAAAGTTTAACAAGTCCAGGTGAATAGTTCCAGGTAGGGTTGGCTCCTATTAGGTACTCCAGCCCAGCCTAGCCCCCATATACCTTTCTTCAAGTTATGGGAATATTTTTTTCATTTCATTTCTTGCACTGAAATTCTATCAATTAGATATTTATTTGGGTGCCCAAGTTTCCTTTTAAAAATAGAACTACCATGGAGAAGCTTAAAGGGTTACCCATCATTCCTACATTAATGTGTATTACGTGATCCAGCTTAGTCATCTGAGCAAATGGAGGATGGAGGACAAGGAAGAGTAATAGGGAAGTTGGGCAATTTGGGTGCATGGAGCTATTTGTGGGAGAATGCAGACCTGGATATAGTGCAGAAGTTCAGGGTGACACTATGTATCTGGGAAGAAGGGAGCTAGAAGGCAGGAGAGAGTTTCAGAATGGAAGTTGAGATGGTCAAAAAAGACAAATTATGATACTATCTACATTACAGGACAGTTATGACTATAGTGCCTTGTATACCTTAAAGTACCATATAAATATGATTAATAGTAACTATTAATTATAACTAATTAATAAGAAGAATTAATAGTAATATAAAATTTTGTCCAGGAAAAGGCAAAGGTAATTCTCTTCCTTTTCCTCTATTCTCTATTGTATGCCTTTCCTCCCTCTTAGTTTATTTATATATATATATATGTGTGTGTGTGTGTGTGTGTGTGTGTGTGTGTGTGTGTATGTGTGTGTTAGTTTTTATATATATATATATGTTAGTTTATATAATTTAGTATAGTTTACTACACAGTGGATTAAATGGGTTTTTATGGGCTGGGCTAAGAACCTAGTTATAATGTGTAACATTTTTTCTATAGGGAAGTGCATTTCTAGCTCCAAATAACTTATTTAACAGGAAACTTATGAGCCCAGAACCCCTTAATAACTTGACTGCCTGTAATAAGCAGAAAGCTTTGTAATTGTCCAGTGATGGAGCATTAATGAAAATAAAAAGCAAGAAAACTTTTTAAGTCCATTAGGTTAAATGTGGCTATTGCATCTTTTATTATTTATGATTTCAGTTACTGTTTCTCGGAACAAACAAAATCTTACAGTTTTACTGGAATAAGTAGATTCTTATCTTGAATCAGGCTTAAAATTGCTAACTAGTCACTAAAGAACTGAGGTTGTGGTTTCTTTTTTAATTCTTTGATGTCTTCTCAAGCAAGTATTTTTGATGTTTTGGACAATTTCTAAAAAAAGGCAACAATAACTACAACTTTTACAAAAGGCTGCAAAAGAATACAGGAAACTCCATGCAAGGGGAAAAGATAAACTAAGTGCTTTGTCTTCTCTCTTTCCCCCAGTCCTCTTCCTTCCCTTTTTCTTTTCTCCCTTCTCTTACCCACCAAGTTTGACTTAAGGTCTGGGTTCAAGTTCCATTTTTGATATAATATTGGCTATGTGACTCCAGGCAAGTGACAGTCTCAGAACTCTTATCCTCTAAGGTTAATTGCATGGAAGACAACAATCTGCATGGGTAGAGGGAGTTTCCTAATAGAAGTTACTTATACCAATGGAATCACAAGTCCAGTCCCTATATGTGTATATATATACATATATATGTTTGAGTATGTATGTACAGTGATCCCTCACCTATTGTGGGAGTTACATTCCAAAGACCCCTGTAATAGTTGAAAATCCACAAAGTAGCGGCGTTATATTTATTTTATTATTTAGATATATTTTAAGGTTTTATAAACCCTTCCCACTCTACTATAAACCTTTTCCTCCTTTAAACAAACACTGCAGTATACAGAACATAGTGCTGTCTTTGGTCGTCTTTCATTCCATCAGCCAATAGTGTCTCTCTGTACAATCTCATGTTGGCAAGCTTGTGCATGCAGTAGTACAGTATGGTATTCATCCACAAAATTCCATGATATAGCAAAAACTCCACGATACAGAATTAGAAATATATTTTTTTAAAACCCGTAATACAGTGAAGCCGGGATAAGTGAATCACAATATAGCAAGGGATAACTGTATATATGTATGCATACATATATAGTAGGCATGCAATGACCAAAGACAAATTTTAGATATATAGGCTCTACATATTTATGTAAACTGTATTTCTAAGTTAGACATTTAATAACATCAGATGTAACAAAGATTAGAAATGCAACAATTCAATACCACAAATATTCTGTGCCATTGAACCTACTGTGTGCGAAGCACCAGTGAAGATACTATGGGGAATATGAGACAGAAATCTACCCTTGGAAATCACAGAATTATAAATTTAGAACTGGAAGGGACTTAGAGGTCATCTAATTCAATCCAATTTTATAAATGAGGAAACAAGGGTCAGAGTTCATGTGACTTACTAAAGAACCAACAGGTAAAAAGAGGAAGAACCAGGATTTGAATTAAGGTCTCCAAATCCAGGAACCTTTCCACTACACTAGCCTGCTATAGAAATACTGATAAAAATTTTTATATATCATTTATATCGTACTTTACCAGTTGTGAAGTGTTATATATATTATTGATACTCTTGAAAAGCTCTATGAGTTTAGACACAAAGACTATGTCCATTTAACAGAAGAAGCTCAGAGAGAAGAACTGACCTACAAAAATACATAGATTAGATGTGTGGAAAAATAATACAGAGAAAATTACCAGAAAAGATACATGGAAAGTGATTTGAGGCATGTTGTATTCTTTATTTTTTTTTTTAAACCCTTGACTTCTGTGTATTGGCTCGTAAGTGGAAAAGGGTGGGCAATGGGGGTCAAGTGACTTGCCCAGGGTCACACAGCTGGGAAGTGTCTGAGGACGGGACCTCTAGGCCTGACTCTCAATCCACTGAGCTACCCAGCTGTCCCTGGCATGTAGTATTCTTGATTAGTGTGTAAATAGAATTAGCTCTAACCCATTCATAGTCAAACTCCTCTACCCTAGGCATAGAGATGATGTCATCCTCACCTCCCTTAGCGGGGAGGGGAGACGAGTTACCCACACGTGACAATAAGTAACAAATCAAGTACAAGGGACTGCCCTTTGGGCAGTCCAAATCAGTGTAGAGGCTGCCATTTGTCCACTTGAATTAGAGGTGGACCCACAGGAAGTGATGAGAGACACTATCTCTTTAAGTATGTTGGTTACTTCCTGTTGGGGGAGTTCCCGCTTTGAACTTGGTGCTGAAGGATCTCTGAGGAGACCTCAGGCTGCTTCTACTCTGAATTGTCGCTCCTTGACCTACCTGGGCCGCTTCCAAACTCTGCCTTAAGTAGGCTCTAGCCTATCTGGTTGCTGGGCCTTGTGGCTTGTAGCCTGATTTATTTAGCCTTTTAACCTTCTCTCTCCGTCCAGGCCTGGACTAGCCTCTCCCTCTCTCTATTTCCCTACCTTTTACTTTCCTAATTGTAAATAAACTACGTTAAACCAGATCCTGACTTGGGTCTAATTTAATTACGGAATCAATCTGAATTGTTGATTCCTGGCGGCCACACTTTAAATATATATCTATAAAAACCTAAAATTTCCCTCTTACATTAGGAAAGACTATGACAGGTGGTGACATTTGTGGTAGAACTAAAAGGATGGGTAGGGTATAGAAAGGCAAAGAAAATAGGGTTGCAGAGTGGAAAATGTATTGTAAGCAGAAGAAAAGGTGTAAACAGAACCATAGCAACATAGAAATACAGAGCATGTTGGAGATAGATTGTAGAGAAAGAGTACTGAGAATAGGAACTTTAGGGAGTTTTTATATTTGGTGAGTAGAGAGAGGAAGAAGAATCCATGAAAAACTAAAAAGGATAATTAGGTAAGCAAGAGCAGAGCCATTGGAGTGTAAGAAGCAAAGGGAATAATGGTGAAGAGAAATCTCCAAAAATACATTGAGACTGAATTTGTGGCATCTTGTTAATTTAGCATAAGAACAAAGAAATAAATAACACTTTTTTTGATTAACCTATTATCATAAAGCCTTTACTTAGGATGGAGTTTTCCAGGTGTTTTTTTTTTTTTATCATGTATCACTTATTGGTACCTCCCTCCAAAAATTGAGTATGCATCTTCAGTACTTATATACTTATTTATAATCACAAAATTTTGTTCTAACATCTGATATACATTTTATAACACAAAAATCGAAATAAAAATAAAGATGAAATAAGTAATATTTTAAATATTTAAAATTTTATTAATACTTTTTTTGCTCTTAATATTAATGTGATTACATATTTTCCACAATTTTTTAAATGTCCTGTGTATTTCCTGGGTGATAGGCCAGGAAATAATAATCACTTGTTTGTTACTAAGGAGTTATTCAGCTAATAGGGTGAAATTCTTTTTTTAATTGAAAGATGCATAATACAACAATCAATGAATAAGTCATAGCATTCAGTGAATATAACTTATCTGTAGGTATCATGTTACTTTATATATTTTTGCCATACAATATAAAAACAAACAAAAATAAATTGTCTCCAATTTTAAATCATCAGAAAGTTTCCTGTATATACCCATTCTTCTTGTTTTGTGTAGTTGTCTAAATGGATAATATCATGTCTTAATTTTTTATTTTTAAAATTTTAGTTGTGTTTTTGTTTGAATATGGGAAGAAAAAAAAAACAAGGTGAGATTGACTGAACCACAGAATTCAGGAAAGGGTATAATATATAAAGCTTGAAAGTTAGGTTGAAGTCAGAATGTAAAAGTCTTTATTTTTTTTATTGTGGAGGTAATAGTGTGGAGTTTATTGGGGAAGGGAGTAATATGACCAGACTTACACTTTAAGAAAAATCACTTTGGCTAGGGAGAGTGGACTATTTTCAGTGGGGAATGTTGTGAGGAAGATTAGTTACATATAGTTTATATGGACCTAGCAGGAAGGGCTGGAGCATTCCAAGATGGAATGAAGGAGCAGGAAGTTGCTTGTACTCTGAGAGAGACTCTATTAGTGGTGGGCACAAACTGTTGCTAGCCCTAGGAGATCTCAGAGTTAAGGACACCCTGCATCCTGATTCCCTGGGATCCTGAGTGGTGGTGGCTTTCAATAAGTGGACAAGACCTGCAGAGCTGCACCAAGTGGAGGAGGGGTTTGGGATCTGGTAGACAGCATCTCAAGCACACTCTCTCTACTTGGGTACCTTGGACGACCTTGGTTTTTGGCATCCTGTGATCATCTTTGGATTACGGTGAGAACCCTCAAAGCCACCCTCAGGCCCTTTAACTGTGCTGGTCAAACCTGGCTGGAACCAGGTTTGAAGCAGCCTTCTCAGAGACTCCGGAACTGCTCTTTGAGCCCTGCCTGGCCTAGGTCAATTAGAATTAGAGTAGACAAGTCCTCCCCTTGCCCTTGTGAATTGCCCTTTAGGGTTTTAAGTGTAGAATCCCCTATCCCACCTTTGTTAGTAAATCATAATTAAAACTGTTAAAACCCTTTACCTTGCCTGCTGGTTCCAAAGACCCTGGCCTAGGGTGAGCAGAGTGAAAGTTGGGGCTAACTGCCATTCTTGATTCTTGGTCTCCCTATCCTGGCTGGTTCTGTCTCTCCTTCAACCCAATGTGTGTACCCACAAACCATTAGGACACATTTACATCCCTGGTGCCCCACTCTTTTTACAGGAAAGACATGAGACCAGGGAGACCCTTGTCATTACAAAAATATGAGAAACAGGTGATGCATATATGGACTGTGGTGATAGTTGTGTGAATAGAGATAAGAAATGCAAGAGAAGTTATAGAGATAGAAACACACTAGATTTGGCACTTACTTTAATATGCAGGGTAAGTGAAAGTCAGGAGTCAAGAATGAATCTGGGTTCTGGGAAGAAGGTGGTATTCTCAGAGAAAGAGGGACATTTAAAAGAGGGATTGGTTAGAGGGAAAAGGTCATGTAATAAGATATGTGATGAAAATCACAATTCATCCATGTCTGCTCTCAGTGTGTAACTCATTGTCTTATCCAAAAACAATACAGAACAAAATAAAAATGATGGAGGAATGGGGCAACTGGGTGGCTTAGTGGATTAAGAGCCAGGTCTAGAGACGGGAGGACCTGGGTTCAAGTCTGGCCTCAGATACTTCCTAGCTGTGTGATCATGGATAAGTAATATAATCCCAATTGCCTAGCTCTTACCACTCTTCTGCCTTGGAGATAATATGCAATATTGATTCTAAAAGGGAAGATAAGGGTTAAGAAATGATGGGATGACTCTCACCAGTCACTGCACCAGAATATAGAGTCTACTTTCCAAGTTGGTACTTGAAGCTATAGAGTGATCTTGGGACCAGAGGGTGGGTCTTCTGAGAAGTGGAGAAATTTTCAAAATGGCACTAGGACAGTTATTGTTGTGGGTGTCTGGGTTGCAAGGTTATATTATAACTACAGAGAGAAGCAGATTCCTGATGTAGAAGGGAAACAAAATGGCCATGTCTGGAAAGGGGTGAAGCGGCAATAGCGAGGACAAGCCCACCACTGGCTGTCACAGGGAAGGTGTGATGTATCCCATCCTCCCATTGGGCGATCACACACAAAGCAGAGTTCCCACTTTGAAGACTACTGACAACAAGCAACTGCTTTCTTAGCATCTTCCCCTTTTTCTTTCAATCCCTTACTGGAAAAAAAAGTCTAAGTTATTTATATAAATGAAAGAGGAAGGTATCTGGCCCAGTATTAACATACATAAAATAGTAGCTAACTTAATCATCATAGTCTATGGAAATATTAAATAATTTTTAAACAACCTTTATGGTAGACTTTTGACAGGAGAGGGAAGTTTCAATAGAAACAGCTTTGCTTTAGTAAAGTCAGTGCTAGACCCTGACATAGTAGGGTTGGGCCATATGTAAGTGCTAAAAAGCTGGCCATATAGGATAAATTGAGGGACATTTATAGAGACTTGCTGGAAAGTATGGCTATGGTGGAAATAAATGTTGGGTTTTGAGTAAAAGGATCTAAGTTCAAATGCTAGTTTTGCTACTTCTTACCTTGGTTAAGTCATTCAGCTTCTTTTGGCCTCAGTTTTTTTAATCCTTAAAATGAAAGGGGTTGGGGACAGCAAGGTGGCACAGTGGATAGAGAGTCAGGCCTGGAGTGGGGAGGACCTAGGTTCAAATCTGGCCTCAGATACTTCCTACCTGGGTGACCCTGGGCAAGTCACTTAACCCCTATTGCCTAGGTCTTGCTTGCCCTTCTGTCTTAAAGTTGATACTATACTAGGACAGAAGATTAATGGTTATTGAAAAATGAGGGGAGTTGGACTAGATTCCTCTATGGTAGAAGCAAAATCCTAACTGATCCAACCTTAAAAGTTAGTTAGGCTGATTTTTTTCTTTAAAAGGTACTGAGAGGGGCAGCTAAGTGGCTCAGTGGATTGAGAGTCAGGCCCAGAGACAGGAGGTCCTGGATTCAAATCTGACCTCATATACTTCCTAGCTGTGTGATCCTGGGCAAACCACTTAACCCCAATTGCCTAGCCTTTATTGCTATTTTGCCTTGGAACCAATTCCCAGTATTGATTCCAAGATCAGAAGTTAAGGGTTTAAAAAAAACAAAGGTCCTGAGAGTCAAAGGATATAAATAAGCAGTTTTCAGATGAAGAAATAAAAGCTATCAATAATCATATAAAAATTGCTCTAAATCTCTCTTGATCAGAGAAGTGCAAATCAAAACAATGCTGAGGTACCACCTCACACCTATCAGATTGGCCAATATGACAGTAAAGAAAAGTGATCAATGTTGGAGGGGATGTGGCAAAATTGGGACACTAATGCATTGTTGGATTGTGAACTGATCCAGCCATTCTGGAGGGCAATTTGGAATTATGCCCAAAGGACTATAAAACTGTGCATACCTTTTGATCCATTAATACCACTATTAGGTCTGTATTCCAAAGTGATAAAAAAAAGGGAGGGGGGAAGGATCTATTTGTACAAAAATATTTATAGCTGCTCTTTTTGTGGTGACAAAGAATTGGAAACAGAAGGGGTGTTCATCATTTGGGGAATGGCTGAACAAACTGGTATATATTGGTGATGCAATATAATTATGCTATAAGGAATGATGAACAGGAGGATTTCAGAAAGAACTGGAAAGACCTACATGACGGGGCAGCTGGGTGGCTCAGTGGATTGAGAGCCAGGCCTGGAGACTGGAGGTCCTGGCTTCAAATCTGGCTTCAGACACATCCTAACTGTGTGATCCTGGGCAAGTCACTTGACCCCCATTGCCTAGCCCTTACCATTCTTCTGCCTTGGAACCAATACATAGTATTGATTCCAAGACGGAAGGTAAGGGTTTAAAAAAAAGAAGAAAAAGTCCTATATGAACTGATGCTGAGTGAAATAAGCAGAACCAGGAAAACATTGTAGACATTAACAACAATATTGTGGAATGATCAACTGTGTTAGACTTAGCTACTCTCAGCAATACAATAATCCAGGACAATTCTGAGGGACTTTTGACAAGAATGTTATCTTCTGTTAGAGAAAGAACTGTTGGAGTAGAAATGCAAATGAAAACATGATTTTTCACTTATTTGGGTTTTTGTTTTATGTGATTATTCACTTATGAAAATGAACAATATGAAAATACATTTTTCATGATAATACATGTATAACCCAGATCGAATTGTCTGTTAGCCTTGGAGCAGGTAGGGAAGGGAGGAAGAGAGACGATTTGGATCACATAACTTCAGGAAAACTTATGTGGAAATTTATTACATGTAATTGGTTAAAAATGAATTAATTTAGGGGCAGCTGGGTAGCTCAGTGGATTGAGAGCCAGGCCTAGAGACGGGAGGTCCTAGGTTCAAATGTGGCCTCAGACACTTCCCAGCTGCGTGACCCTGGGCAAGTCACTTGACCCCCATTGCCCACCCTTACCACTCTTCCACCAAGGAGCCAATGCACAAAAAGTTAAGGGTTAAAAAATTTTTTTTAAAAAATGAATTAATTTTTTAAAAGGTACTTTGACCATCCTCAAGTTTTAGTTGGTTCAAACTGTTGACAGCATTTCTTGATCTCCTGAGTATAAGGTAACCATGGGGAGCTCCAGGAGCTCATAAATGCTTGGCTAAGTGGATCTACTTGAGGTAGCCTCAATGCCTATCCTTGTTGAATATCCTTCTCCTATTAAGACTAAGTAAATCTTTTTGTTAACCATCGAATGACCTATGAGTTTCTTGCTTTGTTCTGATATTAAAAAGAAACTTCCAAGGTAGTGACATGAGTCAGTTCCAACTCAGAGCATCTTTTTTGGTCCCTTTTGTTGTAAAAATTCTACAGTATTAGCTTCCAAATTCTCATCTCCTGGGGTCTGTCCTAACACTGAAAATTTTCCCAATGATTATGTCTCGAAGACCCTGAGAGCTAGGTTAAAACCTAGACTTTGAATAGGAGCATTAACACCATTAGCAATATCAGATTTAAAAATCAGAGCTGGAAATCCTTTTGTATAGTGTTTTCAAGATAGGTTCCCCTGAAATCTTACTGATATGAATGAAGATTCTGTGAGAAAATTTTGATACTAGAAATATTTTCCTCTAAAATGTTAAACAGAGCTATCACTTAAGATGGTGTCATGAAAGGCCATAGAAAGGCCCAACTTTCCCACATATACTCCAGCAAAGATCCCAAAAGGGCATAAGATTGAATAATGTTTTAGAAATCCAAAGAATAAAGCCCCTCTTCCAATCCAGGACTACATAAAAAGGAGCCAGAAATCTGTATTGGAAAGAGAGTCTTACCAGGGAAGGTAGAACAAGTTCAGGTTAACAGGCCTGGAAGCCTACCAACCTTCTTCCCAGAGATGTACCAGGGGCAGCACCTGAAGCCTGAAATGCTTTCATTTTAGGGGTCAAGAAGCATAGAATTATGCCAGGGGAGTTTCAAAGGATCAGAAACCTTCAGTCAGAAGTATCCCTCTGTCTAGGACTGCATGTCATCTTAAATATTGACTTGGATAGATCATATCTAGAAAAAAATTGTTACAAAAATGATTATTGAATTCAATATGATGAGCAGTAAATTGTCAAACAAAGGGACTTTAAAATAAAAAGCAAATATCCTTGCTTTACAGATTGAATGAATTATAGAAAAAAAATTTGTTGCAAAATTAATTTCTACCAATACATTTTTTTATTCTTTTTTTAAATTTTAAACCCTTAACTTCTGTGTATTGACTTATAGGTGGAAGAGTGGTAAGGGTGGGCAATGGGGGTCAAGTCACTTGCCCAGGGTCACACAGCTGGGAAGTGTCTGAGGCCAGATTTGAACCTAGGACCTCCTGTCTCTAGGCCTGGCTCTCAATCTACTGAGCTACCCAGCTTCCCCCGCCCAATACATTTTCCCATTGGCCTTTACTATAAAATCAGAATGACACAGTTTCAGGGTTGGGAACGATCTTGAGGACCATCTTAATCCAATGAATACCCCAAAAAGAGTCTTCATTCTAATACCCCAACAGAGTAGGTATCATTGCTGATAACAAAATCACTCAAAAAATAATTGAAAAATGATCTCATTTTATGAATGAAGAAATGGGAACCATGCAGAATTGTTTTGTCAACAAATTCATTTAGCTTCTTGGTGGCAGGGATTTGAATACCAATCTAGTGCTCTTTATTTTTTTATTGTTTTTTTAAACATTTATTAATATTCATTTTTAACCTGTTTACATACTTTATGCCCCTACTTTCCCCTTCGCCCCCCCCGACCCCCCGCTCTCCCCCCACCAATGGCCGATGCTCATTTCCACTGGTTGTAACATGTGTCCTTGTTTAGGGCCTATTTCCATATTGTTGTTAGTTGCATTGGTGTGGTAGTTTCGAGTCCACATCCCCAATCATGTCCGCCTCAGCCCATGCATTCAAGCATTTGTTTATCTTCTATGTTTCCTCTCCTGCAGATCTTCCTCTGAATGTAGGTAGCGTTCTTTACCATAAATCCCTCAGAGCTGTCTTGTGTCATTGCATTGCTGCTAGTACAGAAGTCCATTACATTCGATTTTACCACAGTGTATCAGTCTCTGTGTACAATGTTCTTCTGGCTCTGCTCCTTTCAGTCTGCATCAGTTCCTGGAGGTCTTTCCAGTTCGCCTGGAACTCCTCCAGTTTATTATTCCTTTTAGCACAATAGTATTCCATCACCAGCATATACCACAATTTCTTCAGCCATTCCCCAATTGAAGGACATACCCTCCTTTTCCAGTTCTTTGCCACTACAAAAAGCTCAGCTATAAATATTTTCGTACAAGTCTGTTTATTAATGATCTGTTTGGGGTACAAACCCAGCAATGGTATGGCTGGATCAAAGGGCAGGCATTCTTTTATAGCCCTTTGAGCATAGTTCCAAATTGCCAGCCAGAATGGTTGGATCAGTTCACAACTCCACCAGCAATGCATTAATGTCCCAATTTTGCCACATCCCATCCAGCATTCATTACTCTCCCCTTCTTTCATTTTAGCCAATCTGCTAGGTGTGAGGTGATACCTCAGAGTTGTTTTGATTTGCATTTCTCTAGTTATTAGAGATTTGGAACACTTTCTCATGTGGTTATTGATACTTTTGATTTCTTTACCTGAAAATTGCCTATTCATGTCTCTTGCCCATTTTTCAATTGGGGAATGGCTTGATTTTTTATACAATTGCTTTAACTCCTTGTATATTTGAGTAATTAGACCCCTGTCAGAGTTTTTTGTTATAAAGATTTTTTCCCAATTTGTTGTTTCCCTTATGATTTTGACTACATTATTTTTGTTTGTACAAAAGCTTTTTAGCTTAATATAATCAAAACCATTTAATTTACATTTTGTAATTTTCTCTAACTCTTGCTTGGTTTTAAAATCTTTGCTTTCCCAGAGGTCTGACAGGTATACTATTCTGTGTTCACTTAACTTCTTTATAGTTTCCCTCTTTATATTCAGGTCATTCACCCATTCTGAATTTATCTTGGTGTAGGGTGTGAGATGTTGATCTAAACCTAATCTCTCCCATATTGTTTTCCAAATTTCCCAGCAGTTTTTGTCAAATAGTGGATTCATGTCCCAAAAGTTGGGCTGTTTGGGTTTATCGTACGCTGTCTTGCTGATGTCATTAACCCCAAGTCTATTCCACTGATCCTCCCTTCTGTCTCTTAGCCAGTACCATATTGATTTAATGACTGCTGATTTATAGTATAGTTTGATATCTGGTACTGCTAGGCCCCCTTCCTTCACATTTTTTTCATTATTTCCCTTGATATTCTTGATCTTTTGTTATTCCAAATGAACTTTGTTATAGTTTTTCCTAATTCAGTAAAGAAGTTTTTTGGTAATTTGATAGGTATGGTGCTAAATAGGTAAATTAATTTGGGTAGAATGTTCATTTTATTATGTTAGCTCGTCCTACCCATGAACAATTAATGGTTTTCCAATTGTTGAGATCCAGTTTTATTTGTATGGAAAGTGTTTTGTAGTTGTTTTCGTAAAATTGCTGTGTTTGTTTTGGTAGATAGATTCCCAAGTATTTTATATTGTCTAGGGTGATTTTAAATGGTGTTTCTCTTTCTACCTCTTGCAATCTAGTGCTCTTTAACTCCACATCCCCTCTCATACATCACATTGACTCAACTAGAGACAGATTAAAACACATTTATTCTATTTATGTTCACATACATATAGATAACAACATGCCAGTAGATGGGGAGCCTATTGAGTACCTGCATCTTGAATATGCACTCCAGACAGTGAGATGAAGTCAGAATAGATGGCTGAATTGAATTTGGGGAATCTTGTAACACATATATATTTTTAATTAATTAATTAAGATATTTTTCCATGGTTACAATGATTCATTTTCTCTCCCTTCCCTCTTCCCTTCCCCATCCTGGAGCTGACAAGTAATTCCACTGGGTTATACATGTATCATTGTTCAAATGATATATTATTTATTTTAGATTGTTCTTCTAAAGACAAAACCCCAATCCTATACTCATCTAACCACAGGATAAATCATATGGTTTTCTTCTGCTTTTCTGCTCCCGCAATTCTTTCTCTTGATGTGGAATACATTCTTTCTCATAAGTCCCTTGGGAATGTTCTTGATCATTGCATTGCTATTATTAGAAAAGTTTGTTACATTTGATCATCCCCCAATGTTTCAGTTTTTCTGTTTTCTGTTTTCCTGGTTTTGCTCATTTTGCTCTGCATCAGTTCATGGAGGTTCTTCCCGTTCATATAGAATTCCTCCAATTCATTACACCTTACAGCACAATAGTATTCCATCACCATTATATACCACAATTTGTTCAGCCATTCCCCAATCAAGGGACACTCCCCTTTTTCCAATTTTTGCCACCACAAAGAGTGAAGTTATGAATATTTTTGTACAAATATTTTTCCTTATTATCTCTTTGGGGTACAAACCCAGCAGTGGTATGGCTGAATCAAAGGGCAGGCAATCTTTTAAAGACCTTTGGGCATGGAATTATATAATATTTTCAATAATTTTAAGCTATTTTGACTTCAAATCTCATCTTTTTAATATCAATAGTCTCTCAGTGATGCTATCTAGCTGAGAATAACAGCATACCATGATCTCTGAAGAATCAAAATCGTGGGTGACCAAAGGGCAATGGGAAGATAGATGGTGAGCATATAGCTGTAGCAATGATGACTTGCATGAAAGAAGTTGTTTAAAAAACATTGTCAAGAGCCAGGCCTAAAAATGGGAGGTCCTGGAAATCTTGCCTCAGATACTTCCTAGCTATGTGACCCTGGGCAAGTTACTTAACGTCCATAGCCTAGCCCTTACTGTTCTTCTGCCTTGGAACCAATATACAGGATTAATTCTAATGGAAGGTAAGGGTTAAAAAAAAGACAGTGTAGAGAAAATATTTGATCCTCCAGTAAAGGAGATGGGTCAGCCATATTTAGAGAACATGCTCAGATGGATAGCTTGCATGTTGCACTGGTTCCTAGAAAATGTGGAAGGGTTCTTGAATGCTATCTAGGTCATATGTATATGCATACATGTGCATTTTTATGAGTGTATATGTATGTGAAGAAAAATTCTGTACTCTACATTGTAGCCACAAGCATTTGTTTGGAATAAGGTTCAGATTTCTTTCTGCTGTGAAAAGGAATTTTTATTCTCTGTCTATTTTAAATTAATCAATCAAGAACTTAAAGTACTCCTATTTAACACTTAGTAAGTCACTAACAAAGAAAGTTCATGTGTCCTCCCACCCCCATCACCCAGTGCTATGCAAGTTGAAAGACTGTGATTGATTCCTGAGATGTGACAATTCAGAGATTCTCTCTCTTCATGCTTAGTGAATTCTTGGGCTCTTCATTCTTGATGGCCTTTAGCCTAGGGAGCATGAGCTCTGGTGGGATTCTTAGCGATGTTGACCTCCTGTGCGCTGAAGGTTCTCAGTGGTTTTTTCAGCATCTTTGGCTCTTTGCATTTTGGCTTCCTGATCCAGACTTTGGATTCTAGTGAGATTTGCATTTATGGTATGGAGGCCTAGGATTAGGACTTAGGGTATTTTTAGCTGGGTGATATTTTCTATCTCCTTCCTATATTTCCCATTTTAATATCTCTACCTTGCTGTAAATAAAGCTACTAACAGTCTACTGCCTCATAGTTTTTTAACTTTTATAAACAGAGACCACAACAATTTTTTAACCATTATTATCTTTGTCAAACCAACATTTTAAATTATTACATTTAGCCACCCAATTTTAATTATTACACTACTAACAATTTCCACTCACATTTTAGAGTACTACAAAAGACAAAATTGCACTGTAAAATAAAACAAAGATACATAGCTTAAGGGTAAGGTTTTTGATTTACTCAGACAGAATAGTTATGTACTCTTAGAGAGAAAGTCTTCCTGAAACCATTTGCTCCCTCTAATGATTCTCCTTATTATCTCCTTACTATCAAAGGTAAATAACAATAGCAGCTAGCATTGATATAGCATATTGAGATTTGCAAGGTGCTTTCCTCTGTTAAACTTGTTTGGTCCTCACAACAACTCTGTGAGTTAGGTACTATTATTTCCATTTTAGAGATGAGAAAACTGAGGCTAAGAATGGTTAAGTAATTTGTCCTGGATCAGTCATACACAGTGCTGAAGCAGGATTTAAATTCATCCTCTTCCTGACCCTCAAGTTCAAAGCTTTAGTCACTGTGATACCTAGAAGACCCTAACAAAAAACTTCCTTTCTTAACTATAGATATGCCTAAGTCTCTGAATAGCAAAGAAGATTTTGTCCTAAAACTGATTAGGACTTATATTGAAGAAAGGCTGACTAGGTCTTTGATTCAAATGAGACCAAGAACTTTTAAACAAGACACTGTCATAACATTACTTCCTTAGAATATTATAAGCAATCGCTGATTTAATTGTCTGACAGTGTAGGGTAGAAATCTTCTAGCCAAGTCTATCAAGAACTATTTGGAAAGGAGATGAGCCCTGGTTACAGCTTTACTTGGTCTCTTTTGCCCTATCCCTGCTCCAATCTTGGAAGCTTTGAAGAGTCATGAAGATTGAAACCACCTATTGTAGTCTTAGCATCCTTATTATTGTTGATGGCAGAGTTTCTAATAAGGAGACAATGATAAAGGAAATCAGCTTCAAGCTCTCCAAGGAGGTGTAGAGAAAAGCTACCCCATATCTAAAGGGTATATTGTGAAGACTCCAGAAAAAAGACCTCCCAGGAGCTGTTAAATCATTTGTGCTTTAAACTTAAATGCATGTTCCCCTGAATGTACTTGTGGGAGAGTATGTCACAGACTTTGGGTAGAATTTCTATATTAGTAAGTAACCATTTCTCAAATGTAAATGTTTGGTTGAGAATTTACGTGATATCAATGCTTAATCATAGTGGGGAAGCACTGATGAGGCTCATTTAAGCTACAGATTTGAAAGATACCTCAATCCCTTAGTGTTACCCCTAAAAGTCTAAGTGGAAATGTAGTTGTATGACTCTAGGAATCCAATTTGCTAATAGGATTTGGGAGAGTTAGGGCTACACAATTGGCATATATTCCAAGGGGGCCACAGACAGGAAAAATTCCCAAAGATAATAAAGTGATAACATAAAAATGGAAATAGAGTGGGACCTCCTCCAAATGGAAAATGGCTGAACAAATTGTTATATAAAGGAGTAATGTAATATTATTGTACCATAAGAAATGACAAATTTGAGGAATTCAGAGAAACATGGGAATTATGTATATGTGTATATGTCTGTGTTGACCATGTAGGTTATTGTAATGCAAGGATGCTACAGAAGCTTTTGCTTTTGCTAAGTTCAACTGTAAGCAGCTTTAGCAGTTAGGGTTTTAGAATTTTCAGAAAGTCAGTTGGAGCCTAAGGCTTTCAATAGGGCTGAAGTTCCAACTGAAGGCTTTTCCCTTCTGGCTTTGGCTTTGCCTGTTGGCTTTGCTTTTGGCTCCGCCTTGGCCTGTGTTTTTGTCTTTTGGGACATTTGGACCTAACTGACTTCTCTGGTCCTCTCCCTGATCTCTCCATATTACATCCCTGCTATTTCCTTGAATTTCCCTTTGGGTCCTGGGAGGAAGGGTGGCTTGGTGATTGGACATTATGGGTTTAGTTTTCTGTAGGCAAGTAGGACATTCTTAAATCAAGCTATCCTTTATTTTATTGATCTAGTAAAAACTTTACTTTAAGGCAGTCAAATCTTCCTGACTGGGAGAGCAGGCTCTCTCAGTCTAACCCCCTCCTGTGACCCTTCCCCCACCATCAGCCTTCTCCCTAGCAGCTGTTACAAAACCCTAAACCCCTCTCTCCTTCTGATTATCCCTGACATTAATAAATCCCCTTTGTTACCTACTCAAAGCCTCTGGTGAATCTTTGTATCAAAAATTAAGGCAAGAGCTAAAGAGGGAAGAAATTATTTTCTTTTATTTCTTGAGGGAACCACAGGCATCCATCTTGGCAGAAGCAGCCATCAGTTTCATTGGCAGGGAGGAGCCCTTTGACTCCTCCCTCAAGGGATTTTAGAAATTAACAAGAGAAGTCCTCCAGCCAGATATAAAACATTTCTGACTGGCCCAATCCCCTGTACCTTAGAGATTCCTTCCCCAATTGAAGAACCTCAGCAGATTTCCTCAGTATCCTCTGTCTCTAGCCTCGGTGAATAAACCTGTTTAAGCTGCCCTCCTGTATACTCCCTTGTCATTCCTTTACCTTCCTATATACCACCTCATTCACACCTTCCTTACACTCAGCTATCTCCTTCATTCCCCTTCCAAAATCACCTCGTCACCTTTATCCCACCTCACTACCCAAATTGCCTGAGACCTGACAGATTACCTTATTTCTTTATAACATTATGCATTATCCACATAGGCCTGTTTAGATGTGGGACTCATATGGACACATGAATAGCTACCTCTAACCTTTTTTTTTAACCCTTACCTCCTGTCTTATAATCAATAATAATTATCGATTCAAAGGCAGAAGAGCAATTAGAGTTTGGGCAATTGGAGTTAAGTGACTTGACTTGCTCACGGTCACACAGCTAGGAAACATCTAAGGTCAAATTTGAACCCAGGACCTCCCAGATTGCTCTCTAAACATTGAGCTACCTTGCTGCCCTCTCCCCTTTCAAAGGACAGACTATGAAGAAATATATCAACCTCCTTTCTTTGAAAAGGGTGGGAGACTATGACTGCAGAATGCTCCATATAGTGTCAGACAAAGTTATTTGTTTTTGCTAAATAGTTTTCATTTCTTATAAGGGAACACTGAATTATGGGTTGGAAGTATATTTTGGAAAAGGGAATGTTGTCTGAATGACTATGATGTAAAAGCAAAAGGCATGAAAAAATCAACTTTAACTTAAAAATTATACATTGATATATATACAAAGAAAGTGTCTTAGTTGGGTTCTACTCCATGACCTTTCTGTCAACTTTTTTTTGTTTCGTTTTTTGGAAGGAACAAATGAGATGGTGGCTGGAAAAAAGAAGGCAGGGAACTTATGTTTGTAGATTAGTCTTGACTTGAATTATTTTAAAAGCTGTTTTAGGGAAATAAGGTGAGACATCTTGTAGTAGAGCCTTTAAAAAGGAAAAAAATCAATCTGGTTAAGAAAAGAAAGAATTGGAAAAGCCATCCTGTTAGAGGTGATTTAACTTATTAAAGTACTAAAACCTGGCTTTGTTAAACTGCCAAACTAGTAGCCAGACCTCACAAACTATCATTAAAGAAAAAGGCAAAATAGGTGGAATAATTAAAAATGTAGACAGCTTTATGGGAATTCTACTTTCTTAATGTAATGTGTAGAACTTGTGGTGGAATGAGAAAGAACCATAACAAAGCCTTTTCATATCTAGGTCAAATACAGGCATGTCCAGGGCAAGAGGCACAGGAGAAGAGATGAGGCTAATAGGTTGATAGAGGCTTAAGGACAGCATACCATTGGGAGGCCACTGATGGAGAGGTTACTGCAACTCTAACTCTGTCACTGTGTAATAATTGGTTTCAGTAGTTAGATATGTTGGCTTCCTATTTTAACTATTTTTGCTAAGTGGATGCTACCTTCCAAAGGACATATAAATGCCCTCTAAATTCAGTGTTTTGGGGTAAAGCCCCCACATGACCCATCTAGTTCTATGACTGAAAGACAATTGAGTCTATGAATTAAGGATCAAATTTAGTACAGTTGTCTTTAATTCTGCCCTTCATTAAACCTTTACAGTTGTAAGATGCCAGTGTTTTAACAATCTTACCTATATTTTATCACGGAAATTGGGAAACTCTTATTGAAGGGTTGTAGCTTGTTTACAGTTTTGATTTTTGGTCACACCTACTTGCATACCAGCAAGGTGCAAAGTGAATCTGTTAACTGATAACTATTGAGCCATAAGAAATGATAGAAGAGATGATTTCAAAGAATCTTGGATAGCATGAACTGATACAGAAGGAAATGAATAGAACCAGGAGAATAGTTTATAGGACAACAATGACACTGTAGAGAAGAGGTTCTTAACCTTTTCAATGTCATGGACCCCTTTGATAATTTGGTGAAGCCTATGGTCCCGTAGTCAGAAAAACATTTTAGAATGTATAAATAAAATATATAGGATCATAAAGGAATAATAGCTAGCATTTATATATAGCATTTTAAGATTTACAAAGCACTGTACAAATATTACCTCATTTTGTCCTCACCATAACCCAAAGGGTGGGTGCTATTATTACAGTTTTGAAAACTGAGGCAGACAACTGACCCAGAGTCACACAACTGACTTTGTTCCAACATTCTATCCATTATGTCACCAATTATATTGAAATAGTTTTCAAAAAATCTAAAAACAAGTTTCTAGACCCCAGATTAAGAACACATTGTAAAGAAAATAAGTTTTGAAAGACTTAAGAACTCTAATATGACAAACCATGTCTCTAGAAGACCTAGAATGAAATGTAATGAAATATAAATATAAATTATAAAAATAATGAAAATACTTTCTGATAGAGGTCAAGGTAACAGTAATGTATTAAAGTACAATATTATATTAAGTGCTTATGTGCTAGATACCATGCAGACATTTTCCCACATGGCTACTCTTTGGATTTGTTTTCCTTGACTATTCCTAGTTGTTTCAAGGGACCTTTACCCCCTTGGCTTTTTTTAAAAAATTTTTTAATCATTTATTAATATTCATTTTTAATATGATTACATGATTCATGCTCCTACTTTCCCCCTCCCCCCCACACTCCCTCCCCCCATGGCCGACCCACATTTCCACTGGTTTTATCATGTGTCCTTGATCAAGACCTATTTCCATATTGTTGATAGTTGCATTGGTGTGGTATTTTTGAGTCCACATCCCCAATCATGTCCTCCTCAGCCCATGTGTTCAAGCATTTGTTTTTCATATATGATTCCTCTCCTGCAGTTCTTCCTCTGAATGTGGGTAACGTTCTTTACCATAAATCCCTCAGAGCTGTCCTGTGTCATTGCATTGCTGCTAGTACAGAAGTCCATTACATTTGATTTTACCACAGTGTATCAGTCTCTGTGTACAGTGTTCTTCTGGCTCTGCTCCTTTCGGTCTGCATCAGTTCCTGGAGGTCTTTCCAGTTCACATGGAATTCCTCCAGTTTATTATTCCTTTTAGCACAATAGTATTCCATCACCAGCATATACCACAGTTTGTTCAGCCATTCCCCAATTGAAGGACATACCCTCCTTTTCCAGTTTGTTGCCACCACAAAAAGCGCAGCTATAAATATTTTCGTACAAGTCTGTTTATTAATGATCTCTTTGAGGTACAAACCCAACAATGGTATGGCTGGATCAAAGGGCAGGCATTCTTTTATAGCCCTTTGAGCATAGTTCCAAATTGCCAGCCAGAATGGTTGGATCAGTTCACAACTCCACCAGCAATGCATTAATGTCCCAATTTTGCCACATCCCATCCAGCATTCATTACTCTCCCCTTCTTTCATTTTAGCCAATCTGCTAGGTGTTAGGTGATACCTCAGAGTTATTTTGATTTGCATTTCTCTAATTATAAGAGATTTAGAACACTTCTTAATGTGCTTATTGATACATTTGACTTCTTTGCCTGAAAATTGCCTATTCATGTCTCTTGCCCATTTATCAATTGGGGAATGGCTTGATTTTTTATACAATTGCTTTAACTCCTTGTATATTTGAGTAATTAGACCCCTGTCAGAGTTTTTTGTTATAAAGATTTTTCCCCAATTTGTTGTTTCCCTTATGATTTTGACTACATTGTTTTTGTTTGTACAAAACCTTTTTAGCTTAATATAATCAAAACCATTTAATTTACATTTTGTAATTTTCTCTAACTCTTGCTTGATTTTAAAATCTTTTCTTTCCCAAAGATCTGACAGGTATACTATTTTGTGTTCACTTAACTTATTTATAGTTTCCGTCTTTATATTCAAGTCGTTCACCCATTCTGAATTTATCTTGGTGTAAGATGTTGATCTAAACCTAATCTCTCCCATATTGTTTTCCAAATTTCCCAGCAGTTTTTGTCAAATAGTGGATTCATGTCCCAAAAGTTGGGCTCTTTGGGTTTATCAAACACTGTCTTGCTGATGTCATTAACCCCAAGTCTATTCCACTGATCCTCCCTTCTATCTCTTAGTCGGTACCATATTGTTTTAATGACTGCTGCTTTATAGTATAGTTTAATATCTGGTACTGCTAGGCCCCCTTACTTCACATTTTTTTTTCATTATTTCCCTTTAAATTCTTGATCTTTTGTTATTCCAAATGAACTTTGTTATAGTTTTTCCTAATTCAGTAAAGAAGATTTTTGGTAATGTGATAGCTATGGCGCTAAATAGGGATATTAATTTGGGTAGGATGGTCATTTTTATTATGTTAGCTCGTCTTACCCATGAACAATTAATGGCTTTCCAATTGTTGAGATCCAGTTTTATTTGTATGGAAAGTGTTTTGTAGTTGTTTTCGTATAATAGCTGTGTTTGTTTTGGTAGATAGATTCCCAAGTATTTTATATTGTTTAGGGTGATTTTAAATGGTGTTTCTCTTTTTACCTCTTGCTGCTGTGATGTGTTGGAAATATATAGAAATGCTGATGATTTATGTGCATTTATTTTGTATCCTGCAACTTTGCTAAAGTTGTTGATTATTTCTACCACCTTCTTAGTTGATTCTCAGGATTTTTTAAGTAGACCATCATATCATCTGCAAAGAGTGATAGCTTAGTCTCCTCTTTTCCTATTTTGATACCTTCAATTTCTTTTTCTTCTCTAATTGCTACTGCTAGTGTTTCTAGTACTATGTTGAATAATAGAGATGATAATGGGCATCCTTGTTTCACTCCTGATCTTATTGGGAAGGCTTCTAATTTATCCCCATTACATATAATGCTTGTTAATGATTTTAGGTATATACTGTTTATTATTTTTAAGAAAGGTCCTTCTATTCCTATACTTTTCAGTGTTTTCAATAGGAATGGACGCTGTATTTTGTCAAAGGCTTTTTCAGCATCTGTTGAGATATGTAATGTGGATAATTTTGAGGAAAGGTGTTTGGGATAAGGGAATTGAAAGGAGGATGATGGAGACTTGCTAAGTGGGTAATCTCGGTTACAAGTAGGCTGGGACTAAAGGAGATTCAGGGTATAATAGGACTGAAGTCAGGAGTATAACACAGAAGGGAAACAGAGATCTTCAGGGAGAAGAAATTAAACTAAACAGACAAACACAGCAGGCTTATAGACTGGGACTTAGACTCAAACACAAGCTGAGGGAAATAGCCTAGACTGAAATTAACAAACAGGCTTTAGTTAATTTCACAGGCAGGGACTTGTTTTGAAGTAACACCTTCCTTCAAGATGGATGCCCCAGCTTCCTCTAACCCAGAGTATGTTGTCTCTTTCCCTCTTCTTCCCTCTTGATAACTAACAGACAAATTATACTAATTAGGGTTGTTGAAACACAAAAGGGGTTTATTTTGTTTGAAGGATGGTTTGTTAGGAAGGTGGATCAAAGAAAAGCCCTATCAGTTGTCTCAGGAAAATCAGGTGGGGGAAGGGAAGTAAAGATGGAGGAGTCTGAGTAAGGACCTGCCTTAAACTCAGTTTTTATTAGGTGCTATTGCTATCTAAAGGGAATAAATGATGACTGACCAACTATAACTAATGCTGTCAATTAGGTAACCCTTAATAGATTTAACTCCTCTCTAATTACTCTCCTTATTAACTTCACAACATATAAGGTAAGGGAGGGAAAAGGCAGGGATGATAATAGGAAAGGAAGATATAAAGTATTTATGTAAATAATAATTTCTTAATTAAATATGTCAAAGCTAGGCTCAATTTCAATATTAAAGTTAGGTCAGAGACAGCTCAGCTCATTCACAGCCTCCCTCCACGGAAGATCCAGCCAACTGTCCTTTCCTCAAGATTCCAAACCTCTAACAGCTTTTGGAACTCAGCCAAAGCTAGAAAAAACTATATGACCCCAATTCTGTATACTACAGATAATCATGTGATTTTTGTTTGTTAGACTGTTGATATGGTCAATTATGTGGATGGTTTTCCTAATGTTGAACCATCCTTGCATTCCTGGTATAAATCCCACCTGATCATGGTGGATGACCTTCTTAATTACTTGCTGTAGTCTCTTTGCTAATATTCTATTTAAGATTTTTGCATCTATGTTCATTAGGGAGATTGGTCTATAGTTTTCTTTCTCTGTTCTTGGTCTACCTGGCTTTGGAATCAGTACCACATTTGTGTCATAAAATGAATTTGGTAGGACTCCTTCTTTGCTTATCATATCAAATAATTTGTATAGTATTGGGATTAGTTGCTCTTTGAATGTCTGATAGAATTCACTTGTGAATCCATCAGG
>NC_058133.1:220497999-220559029 GCF_016433145.1 Gracilinanus agilis
TTAAATCAATTGTATAAAAAATCAAGCCATTCCCCAATTGATAAATGGGCAAAGGACATAAATAGGCAATTTTCAGGTAAAGAAATCAAAAGTATCAATAAGCACATTAAGAAGTGTTCTAAATCTCTTATAATTAGAGAAATGCAAATCAAAGCAACTCTGAGGTATCACCTCACACCTAGCAGATTGGCTAAAATGAAAGAAGGGAAGAGTAATGAATGTTGGAGGGGATGTGGCAAAATTGGGACATTGATGCATTGCTGGTGGAGTTGTGAAATGATCCGGCCATTCTGGCTGGCAATTTGGAACTATACCCAAAGGGCTATAAAAGAATGCCTACCCTTTGATCCAGCCATACCATTGCTAGGTTTGTACCCCAAAGAGATCATAGATAAACAGACTTGTATGAAAATATTTATAGTTGCGCTTTTTGTGGTGGCAAAAAACTGGAAAATGAGGGGATGTCCTTCAATTGGGGAATGGCTGAACAAATTGTGGTATATGCTGGTGATGGAATACTATTATGCTTAAAGGAATAATAAACTGGAGGAATTCCATGCAAATTGGAGAGACCTCCAGGAAGTGATGCAGAGTGAAAGGAGCAGAGCCAGAAGAATATTGTACACAGAGACTGATATACTATGGTAAAATCAAATGTAATGGGCTCCTGTACCAGCAGCACTGCAATGACACAAGACAGCTCTGAGGGATTTATGGTAAAGATGCTACCCACATTCAGAGGAAGGACTGCAAGAGGAAACATATAAGATAAACAATTGCTTGAATGCATGGGCTGAGGCAGACATGAATGGGAAATAGACCCTGAACAAGGACACATGTTACAACCAGTGGAAATGTGCTTTGGCCATGGGTGGGAGGAGAGCGGGGGGTGAAGGGGAAAGTAGGGGCATAAAGTATGTAAACAGGTTAAAAACAAATATTAATAAATGTCTAATAAAAAAATTAGAATTTAGCAAATGGAAGTTAATGACTCTGAGAAATCAAGAAACAATAAAACAAAAATCAAAAAAATGAAAAAGAAAATGTGAAACATTTCTTTGGAAAAACAATTGACCTGGAAAATAGATCCAGGAAAGATAATTTAACAATCGTTGAACTACTTGAAAACCATGATTTAAAAAAAAAAAAACACCATTATTTTTCAAGAAATTATCAATGAGAACTCCCCTTCTAAAACCTGAGGGTAAAATAAACATTGAAAGAATCCACTGATGACCGCTTGAAAAGATCCTCAAATGAAAACTCCCAGGAATGTCACAGCCAAATTCCAGAACTCACAGATCAAAAATAAAATACAGCAAGGAGTCAGAAAGAGACAATTGAAATATAATTTGAGCCACAGTCAGGATAACACAAGATTCAGCAGCTTCTATATTTAAAGGATCAGAGAGCTCATTATATGATTTTCTGGAAGGCAAGCTAGAATTACAACTAAGAACCACTTAAGCAGCAAAACTGAGTATAATCCTTCTGTGGGAAAAATTGCTATTCAATGAAATTGAAGACTTTCAAGCATTCCTGATTAAAAGAGTAGAGCTGAATAGAAATTCTGAAGATCAAATACAAGACTCAAGAGAAGCAAAAAAGGTAAATGGTAAAAACAAATCATAAAGCATTTGATAAGGTTAAATTATTTATATCCCTGCATGGGAAGATGATACTTGTACCTCCTAAGAATTTTATTATTATTAGGACAGCTAGGAGGAGCATACCTAGGCAGAAGGCACAGGTGTGAGTTGAATATGATGGGAAATATGATCTAAAAACATAGAATTAAGGGGTGAGAAAGAAAAATGCTCTGGGAGGAAGAAAGGAAAGGTAGAAAGGAGTATATTATCTCACATAAAAGGCAAAAAAAAGCTTTTATAGTGGAGGGGAAGATGAAGGTGGGGGCAGAGCCTGAACCTTATTTTCACTGGAATTGTCTCAAAGAGGGAATAACATACACACTCATTTAGGCATAGAAATCTATTTTACCCTCATGAAATTAGGCAGGGAAGGGGATACAAGAAAGATACAAGAAGGGACAGTGGATTAGAGGAGACAGTAGTCCGAAGCAAAATGCTTTTGAGATGGACAGGTAAAGGATTAACGGGAAAACAGGATGGAGGGAAATACACAGTAATCATAAGTGTGAAAAAAATTTATAGCAAGTGTCTCTGACAAAGTTTCTCAAACATATATAGAACTGAGGCAAATTTTTAAGAATACAAGTTGTTCCCCAATTGATAAATGGGCAAAAGATATGAACAGGCAGTTTTAAGATGAAGTAATTAAGTTATCTATAGTCATATGAAAAAATGCTCTAAGTTTCTACTGACTAAAGAAATACAAATTAACAGTTCTGAAATACCACCTCACATCCACCAAATTGACTAATATGACAAATAAAAGGAAAATGACAAATATTGGAGGGAGTATAGGAAAAATGATAAACTAATGTACTTTTGATGGAGTTGTGAACTGATTCAACCATTATGGGGAGAAATTTTGAACTATGTCCAGAGCTATAAAACTCTGCATATCCTTTAACCCAGCAATATTACTACTAGAATTATGTCTCATAGAAATGAGAAAAAGGAAAAAGACCTATATATACAAAAATATTTATAGCAGCTCTTTTTGTGTTGGCAAAGAACTGGAAATTGATGAGATGTTCATTAATTGGGAAATGGCTGAATAAGGTGTAGTATATGATTGTGATGAAATACTATTGTGCTATGAGAAATAATGAAAAGAAATTTTTAAAAAACATGAATCACGGATCAACTGTGAATGTCTTAGCTATTCTCAACAATACAATGATCCAAGACAATTGATTCTGAAGGACTTAAAATGAAAAATGCTATCAACCTCCAGAAGGAACTGGAGACTGAATGCAGATCAATGCTTACAGAAAACTTAATTTTTTCTTGTTTTTGGAAGGGGATGGGTTGGATTATATTTTCCTTTACTAACATGACTAATATAGAAATGTTTTGCATGACTATACATATATAGCCTATATAAAATTGCTTCCCTTCTCAAGGAATGGGAAGAGGAGAGAAAGAGAAGAATTTGGACCTAAAGATTTTAAAGAAATATTTAAAATTGTTTTTATATAATTGGGAAAAATTAAGTATTAAATATCTAAAAAAATAGAAATGAAAATCAATTTGCTAGAGGCCACAGTGTATGCCTTGGAAATCTGAGTTCAAGTCTCACCTCTTAACACATACTACTTATGTGAATCTCAGGAAATCACAACTTCTCTCCATGCTCTAGGCCAATGATATCAAACCTAAGTAGAAACAAGATCTAGTAAATCACATATAAGGATGCTCAAGTCACATATCCACTTAAAAACCATATATTAACATTTCCTATGTTTTACTATAATTTTATTAATTTTGCTATTTTCCAATTATATTTTAATCTGATTAACGCCACACTTAGGAGTGTTATGGGACTGTATATAGCCACTGAATCTGTGTTTGATATCTCTGCTCTAGGCAATTCCCTAAAACAAAGGTTCTTAAGCTTTTTTGTGGGTCACAGACTCTCTTGAACTCTAGTAACACTTCTGTACACCACAGAATATTATTTTTAAATAATTGAAGGAAATGTTAAGTTTCAGTGTGAGATTAGTAAAAATAAAGATGTAATTTTTTCCACATTAAAAAAGTACCTGTGATTTACATATTCCAAATTTTAAAAACACGTAAGTGGAAAAAAATGTGAAGATAAACACAAAGTCAATGTTAAAAAGCACACAAATTATATATGTCAGCACAATTGACTTGAAGACAGAATTCCATTTGACAAACATTATGTCTCCCTGAAGAACATAGGTCAAAAAAACCTGAATGCCTTAGACCAGGAAATATATTAAATATGCCTATAATTTTTGAATACAACCAACAAAGTATCAATCTAGAGAGCCCACAGATCATCTCCAGGAAAACAAAAAATGTGACTGAATTAGAGTATACATTTTTCCAAGTAAAGCTAATTGGCTCTGGTAAGCTGTCTGCTTTCTTGTATCATTCTTGTGAGCAGTGGTAGTCATTTGAAAGATAGTTAGACATAACTCAAGTTTGCCAGATAAAACATCATGTTGAATTAAATAATAGGAAAATGTTTTTAAAAGCTCTAAATGCAATGGATATGACAGTTTTATTGTCTTTAGGAAGAGATGCATTCAACAGAGTAAAGGAAATGGGAGAATCTTGAGTTTGAAGGGGACCTCAAAGGACACAATCCAACCCATATCAAAAAAAAATCTCTTACTACAACATACTGGATAAATGGCAAAAGTAATTTACTTTAAATATGGCGGAAGTTGCAATGGAGGAATATTAAGTGAAAAAAACCTTCCAAATATCCTACTAAATTTTAGATTTACAAAAGGACCACAGAAGCATAAATATGATGATCCGAGTATTTTATATTACAATGAGCCAGTTTGTAAAATGCGTAGTTCAAAAAAAGGGGGAAAAACCCCTCTGATACATTTTTAAGTGTCAGAATAGTGAAAGACATGCCAATATAGTAGAGGGCTAAATATGAGTTAGGAAGACATGGGTTCAAGTCCTGGCTCTGACTGATATTATCAGTGCAACCATGGACAAATTGCTTAACTGGCAAATGTCATATGAAACTCTCTAAAGCTTTAAGGTATGGAGGAGTTGCTTATCTGCATACATGGGTTTCCACACCAGCAATGACCCACATTGATGAAATAATTGCTAGTATTTATATAGTGCTTTATATATATTATCTCATTTGATCTTAACAATAATCCTGTGACATAGATAGAATTATCAGTCCCTTTTCGTATAAGAAAACTGAGTCTGCAGTTAAAGTGACTTATTCTGGGTTCTATAGCTAGTATGTGTTTGAATCAAAGCGAAACGTTTTTTCTCTAAGTACAGTCATTCCATCACACCATTTCCTATGTGAATCTAGCCATTTCACTATACTACTTCCTATAGTAGCTTATCATTCTACCTTTTCTGTTTCAGTGTTTCTTTCCCCCCAGTAAAAATGCCTTATCTTCTACCCTACCCTCCATGAAAGGGTCAGGCTCCATGGCCAACTTTAAGGAACACGATTTTGGTTGTAGTGGTAAGAGAAAATTGAGGCCTACATATAGTCTGATTTTTATTTCAATCTTATAAATTTTAATGGGCTAGGGCAAAGTGAAAAATGTTGACAGATCTGATACCTAAGTCACTTAATGGCAATTACACTTTCTAGCCATTAAACTAAATCTTTTGCACTTTTTAATGCCCAAGCTATTGCTTTAAATAACTTAATAGTAGTGAATGGTTTATAAATGTATTTATTAAATGTTAGTAACTTTTACAAGGCAAATATTAATAGCAAAAGGCAAAATGTCTGCAAAGTATGTACAAGAGTAAAAAGCTTTACTAGCAATTCAATCACCTTATAAAATCAAATTATGTTTTCTTCTTTTAGATCTCTTCTAGAAATAATTTATTGCCAATCAAACTAAAGTACAGATGGTAAAATTTACAATGATATCAGATGATATTTAGTCCCTGGAGAGTTATAAAAAGTTATATGTATAAAAAGTCCCAAGCCACAAATACTTTTATACAGAGCTAATACAAATCATGTTTTATTTGCTACAGCATCTATTACGGTTGTTACAAAATATATTTTTAGATAAGGCTTTTTATGGTAACTAAGCTCTCACCACTGTAAAGTACAGAAAAGCCATTTAAAATATTTTGCAATTTAGTTACCTGTTTTCAAGTAAAAGGCAAAGATATGGTAAATAGCAATTTGCAGCAATGTTGCATAATATTCCAAGAACTAAACCATCTTTTTTTCTGGTACCATTAAACGGGCATTGTTGAGTGATGCATGTTCATTACATTGCTTTAATGACAATTTTTTTCACAGATTTAAAGCAGTATCTAGGCAACAATCCTATAATGTAAAAACCAAAGTCACAAAGAAAATATAACTGTTTGATTATCATGTCCTCATTTGATTAAAATCTTACCATGGATCCCATTATTTATCAGTGTACAGTGCCTGGCATATAGTAGATTGCCTAATACTTATTGACTGAAAATTTCCATAACAGAATCATTGACAGAATAGGCTAAATTATTAGAATTTTTACAACCTCAAAATACACTGCTTGAATCTCTAAGGCTTATAAGAAATAAATTTTGGTATATGAACAGTAGTGGTATTTGGAACCAAACAATTAAACTTGAACATCACAAAAGTGAAATTTCATTTGAAAATGCTAATATACATTCAAGTACAGGTAAAGAGACTGCAAAAGATAGTGGTCTGCAAAATGTACCTCGAATGATGTTACTACTTACAACACCAAGTCTAACATTTACTTGATGGTATTTGGAAAATATATCTAAAGTTCAATCTGTTAAACAAAATCCTCAGCTTCATTTCTATATTTCCATCTCTATTATAAGTTTATTAGGCCTTGACATCGTACCATAATGGGTTTTTCTACAAACCTCGTTATTAAATATTTATTTCTGTTTAGTTCATGGACTTATCTGCTCCTTGATGTAAACCTTTAATAGTAATATACTCCCTTAATGTTTACTATCATGTAACTAAAGTATATCTTGATACAGGGTAATAAATTTCTTTTTTAGGAATTAGTATAAAAAAACCAAGCAGCATAAAAGATTTATTACTTCATGGGTACATTGCAATTATTGAAATAATGGGAAAAGAAAACATGGCTGACCCAGTATTTTTTAAAGCAAAACAGCAAAAACAATTTTCAACAAGAAAGGACTTATGATATTTTTTCATTTTTTAGATTTCAAAAAATAAAATTAAAACAAATGTGGCTTTTAAAAAATTTCAGGGGGTTTGTTCATTACCACTTTTTGAATAGGTTAAACAAGTATAAATTCATGGTCTCAAGAAATTCAGAGTTAACACTAATATTTAATCTCCTCCTTATACTTGTATATACAAAGAACACATGCTTTTAAAATCTGCAAAGGAAAGAATCTAGTTTAAATTTCTTGATTTTTTTAAATTTTATCCAAATATATTATGTTATGAAAATGGCAATTTGAGTGCTTTGTAAAATGGTGAACTTAAATTTCAAAATATGGAAGAACGTAACTTAATAAGTTTGTTCCACATAAATACCGAGGAAAAAACCACAATGAGAAAAAAATATATAATGATTTGAGCAACACATTAGAAGTTTTGGTTTACCCAACTCTTGCCCAGAAAAATTATAAGACATAATCTAAATAGGTATAATGCCCAATCACTCCCAATACTGATTTTATGGAATATAACTTTAAATGTGTACTTCAAAATACTTACCCAATCTAAATGAAAAAGTATTTTTAAAATCCACTAAAAGGGATCAAATAGTAGAAAACTGTCACACAAAGTTAAATCAATTAAATTTTAAAAAACAAACAAAACTTTACATCCCCTTAAACTTCCTTTTCTTTTTTTTTCTCATTCTTTGGCTGAAAGTACTTTCTAGGCAGGGGGGAAAAAAAAGGACATTTTCACAATTGAATCAAAACATCAAAAATTAAAAGGTTTGGCTTAATTTTGAATTTGATACATCAAATGATATCATGAAATCACAACATGCAGTATTTTGATTGGCACAAGCACACCACCTTGGAGTTATATTTTTAGAAAACTTAAAGGGAAAAATATGTATCGTAAAACCAAGGCCCAATATTTTAATATTGTTTGACTAGCATAGCAACATTTTGTGAAATACATTTCTCCAATGTCATTAAAATATTTTAGGGACATTTTTTGAGATTTAAATTAAAAAAGCATTCAGGTTTACAACTCAGTTGTAAAAGTCAATAAACATTATATAATATAATGTAATTAGGCACATGTTACCAAAAACCAATGAGAAAGGCTTATGAAACCAAATGCTCTAAGGCACAATACATTTAAATTGATTTGTTAAAAATGACTGGGCCAAAAAAATTTAGTTTGGCATATTAAAAAAATAAATAAAACTATAAGCAACCTCATTTATCCTGTTCCTTAAGTTTTACCAAAATCTTCCCTATATAGTGGTATTTCAAAGGACCTATAAGTTCAGTACTGCAAATATTAAGATTCCTTCTTTTACTTTAAAAAGATATGTAAAATGTGATCTAAATGTTGGACTTATAGTTTCACTATAACTATTACCAAATGTTAAAGTAATATCACTGAAAAAAACCCCACACATTTCAATTTGTTGAAGAAATTACTTCACTATCAATATTATTCCTTGGCAGGTATCACTATTAACTTTTAATGGCAGTCCAAAAAATTAAGATTGCTTCAAATAGGCAAATTTTAGTAATTAATCTTATCTTTTTAGCACATATTTATGGCTCCAATAATATATTTTAAATATGATTTAGAAAGACCAAAACAATTTTCTTAATATATTAAAAACATTTTAGTCTTCCCTAAAGTTAATGTTTTGTTCTGACCATCTGATAAATCTTATCAAATTATATAGTAACTTACTGTTGAATATATTTATTGATATTCACTAGTGAAAAAATTCTAACCCTGTGAATTTCAAACAATTTCTTAAGTTAATTTTGGCAAGAAGCACTAGATGTGGAAATACTTTAGACATGCATGGAAATCTACTATACAATTGCATTATAATGTAAGATCATAGATCTAGAGCTAGAAGGGACCTCAAAGGCCCATCTAGAAGTATATGTTTGAATGCTCATGCATTACCACACTGAAATACTGAAAGGTAATAATTACAGAATGATGGTGATGGGACCTGAAGTCAAAGGAAATCTACTTTAACAAGACTGTCAAGAAAAATCCCTGTTTAGACAGCTTACTGTGGAAGTTTTAAACTTAAGCCAGACAGTTTGGTGAACTCAGCCCCTGAAAGACTTGATGATACATAGTTTTAACCACACATTCAAGGAATTTCTAATTAGTAAAATACCTGAGAAGAGTCAGCTACAGTCAAGTGATCTATGTCACAGTCTTAATCACAATTTTAAAAAAGGAGAAAAACAGTTTGATTAAAAAAAAGTATCGTGCATGTTTTTCTAAATCCAAGTTCTAAGACTACATATAACCTAAAATACAGTATTTTTTATTGCAACCACACCATTCTGATCATGTTAACAATGAGTGCATTTTTAATAATGAAGCTATTTAGTAGATGTACATTTCAAAAATAATGTTTTTTAAAGGAAGCAGTGAGAAATCAAATTTAATTTAATCACAGAGGTTTCTGAATTATAAAAATGATAACTTCTTAAAGCATATGCTTTAACACTTAAATGTACCTAAAAATAATGGCATTTCATAAATAGAAATTATGTAACCATATATATGTTGTGATTTTTGGACAGATACTCCAAGAATTAATAATGATAATTCTACCTAATGATTTGCTGGATATATAATTTGAAGGGGAAATGGCTGTCCATAGTAAGTTTCAAACAAACACAAAAATGCCTCAAAGACGAGTTACTGAAATGATCAAAATAGCAAATGAACAGTATCTATGAAGTTGCAATTGTATTTTTTTAAACAGTAAATCATTCAAATCATCTGAGACAAGATTTAAAAGTCTGACAGTTAAACAAATGAAAGAATTCTGAAAAGGCTTTTTTATTTTAAAAGTCATATTGCTAAGTTGCAAGCAGCTTTGATTTACTACTATTGCCAGAATATTCAGCACATGGTACATTATTAACATATCATCATTAAATGGGAACAAAGAAGAGTTTGATTACATTTCATGATTTACTTCTGACCAAATTACTACTTGGGCTTTGTTTACTTATTGGCTTTCCTTGTACCATCTGTGAATACTCTTTGATTAGCATCAAATCAGAAACGCTTATGTAAACTTTAAAATATTACGAACATTACTTTAAAAAGCACAAATTTTAAAAAATGTACAACCAATAGTTGCATATCAATTAAAAAACAGGCCAAATCTGTGATAAGCCCATGGAATGCCACCCCGTGGATCAAATCTTTTCCAACATTTCTTGCAGTGCAAAAAGTCACTGCAAGATAGAAAGATACACTGAATTTAAGGCAAAAAAGACACCTTATTTGTTTTTAAGAACTGAATCATCTTATCCACATACCTACAAGTTAACAGCTGCTACAGAAATATAACTCAGACTAGAAAAGTGAAAGAGACTGAAGCCTGAAGTTAACTGAGGTCTGCTACAGAATTACAATTTGATTTAACTTGAAGCTATAGTGGAAAAGATTCAAAGACTGAATCTGAGCAGAAGTTGGCAATAATGTGGTATTCATCAGCAGCTTTCAGCCACAAACCAAAGTCCACAGAAGACAACTATGGTTTTCCAAAAGTCTGACACAGGATTAAGGTTTTTTAGTCCTGTTGTAAACTGCTATTTATAAAAATAGACAACAACAAAATTCTCAGAAAACAAACAAACACAAAAGAGTATTAAAATAAAGTCTTTTGCACATCACTGTAGCATAAGCTGCTTGAGGTTATCATGAAGGATAGTATCCTTCACATCACGAAAAACAAGTCGAATATTTTCTGTGTTAATAGCAGTGGTGAAATGATGATATAAAGGCTTCTGCTGCTGGTCCCGGCGTTTGTTACGGAAACATTCCACCAGGAAATCTTGGACGTCTCTTAAGCAGTGGGGATCCCCTTCAAATTCTGGGAAATAGTCTTTGATGCTCACAATTTGCACTTTTTCCTCAAGCAGATCTGTCTTATTTAAGAAGAGAATTATGGAGACATTGCTGAAAACTCGGTTGTTGACTATTGTTTCAAAAATGTTCAGAGATTCCGTGAGACGATTTGTCAGTCGATCTTCCATAAGCACCTGGTCAAATTCACTTGAAGATACAAGGAAAAGTATTGATGTTACACTGTCGAAGCATTCAAACCAACGTCTCCTTTCTGATCTCTGACCACCTACATCAACCATTTTGAAAGGAACGTTTTTAATTTCAAAGTCATACTCATGAATGCCTTTGGTGGGTCTTCTTGCAAGCAGAATATCTTGCTGTGATGGAATGTAATCCTAGAGGAGAAAGATTATATTTATCATTTTACAATCCAGTGAAAAACTACTGTGATTCCTGATATACTTATTAACTGATATAATGAACAAATGTCCTAACAAAATTATATTTGTCAAAATTTTTTGTTTAATCCTAAGGTATCAAATTATCATGATTAGACTTTAATATCTCTTATTTTTTTTTATTTTAAACCCTTAACTTCTGTGTATTGACTTATAGGTGGAAGAGTGGTAAGGGTAGGCAATGGGGGTCAAGTGACTTGCCCAGGGTCACACAGCTGGGAATTTAATCTCTTAAAATATTTAAAAGCATCAATATGGATGCTCTGACAAAAAGAAATGCCATAAATCATAAGTAGTGTTTCACTAAGGAAAGACGATACTATTCTCATAATACCACTTCTTATCAATAATATACATTAGCTTTCTATTAATCAAACTTTTCAGCCAAGATTCCCAAGAATTTCATCAACTGCTCCCTTCATATATCTATCCAATTTCACCTTTCAATATTCTTCTACTCATCTACTATGTGTGCTAAACTAATAAATAATCTTTCTTTCTATCTCCTATATACAATAGACTTCAATTAATTTTTGTTGAATAAGTGTTATTCTCAGGATACTCTACTGCTATTATAGTGGGAATGATGCTTCATTTCAGATTTTCATAAGAAAGATACTTTCTAAACTTAGTTAAAGTAAAATAAAAATATGTGCTGTCATTATTATACATCCCTCAACTTTCTAACTCATGTTAGATTAGAACAGGATTAAAGTTTTCTAGTACGTTCTAGTGCTAAGTCTTCCCTGGTATCATGTTTATTATTAAACTGAATAGCTGCTTACAGAGTTCAGTGAGGCAAACATGTAGTGTGCCTATATACAGAGCTGACTTCCTCAAACAAAATTAGCCAAAAAAAATTTTTTTTGAGAGCTTCCTAATTTTTTTGTACAACTCCTTTCATAGTGGATTCTCTTAAAATACAGTAGAACAGGCAAACTAAGCCACTCCAGTAATCTGCTTATGTTATTTAACAGGTTCATTCTCTGTCAATATTTTTCTATAATTATAGCACATCACTGTCATTATTCTAATACTGTGCTTTTGAATAAAGATGCTAATCAAACTAATAAGAAAATCAGAACCAGAGCTCACGACCCCTATTCTTCAATACCTTACTTTATTCTTTTCTAAATATTATAGCATAATAACTAGTTAGACTATTGCTGTAAGATAACTATCCCACTGAAATGACAACAGAATGAATATAGAGTCAATTTAAAATTATTTGTACTTATGTAAGATCAGAGACATGGAATAATCCAAAGCATACAAAACTAGCTTAATTTTGTAAATTACATTTTAAACATAAAAATGAAGTTTTCAGAGTTACTTACTGTCCTGCTTTTTTTCATATCACATGTTCCAATAACCTACAGGAGTTACCTTAATTATTAATGATCAAATATAAATTACTTAATGAGCATCTACTATATGAACAGCATTATTGTGATACAGAAGTAAGATACGGTTCCCTATATCTTAGCTGACAATCTGTTTAGATAGATAAGACTAGTAGTAAAACAATGAGAGACAGTATAAAATAATTATTTAACTGAGTGCTAAATAATATAATAAAAAATATAAGTACTGAAAAAGAAAATTTCCTCATTATAGTACTAGGGAAATTCTGTGAAAAAGAGCTTGAAGAAACCAAGCAGGGTTATCAGAAAAATTCTGTTATGTCCAACTATTGAACACTTATTTGAATAGGTGCAATTACTACAACTAAATATTCTCAAAGAGAAATCTTTATTTCCCCCCACCAAAAATACAGAAATTTACCCATTTCTATCCCTAATACAAATTTTTTTAGTCACTAGGATTATATAAGTTTTTGACTCTTCTCTCTAACTCACCCCTATATTAAATGCCATCAAAAGTTGATATTCTTTTCCTTTTGAAATTCTACATTCTTCCTACACTTATCTCTCCATTTTCAGTATTATCACCCTAAATCCAGGCCTTTAGCTCCTCATACATAGATTACTGGTATTCTTGTCTCTACTATTTCTGTATTCATACTTATCCTGAAGCCAATGCTATTGCCTATATTCCTAGTTCAAATACCTTAATTTTTTTCCTCTTTATAATCCAAATGCATTCTACCTGCAACTATATTTCTTATTACAGTGCCTACTTTGTATCTGTCTACTTATTCATGCTGCCTTAAAAAAATATTTTTTTTAATTTTTTCCTACCTTGACCCAATGTTGACTTCTGCTGATATATAGAAAAAAAGACAATGGCAAATGTGTAATTACAATTTCATTATACCTGCTTTAAGGCACAAATTATTTTTTTCTAAACATATAACTACTACTTAACATGGCCTATACTGTGATAGACAGGTCAGTTCCTTTCAGACATCATCAAAGTTTCCCTCTCCATGTATCTTCTTTTACCCTTCTCCTTTCACCTAAGTAAATCTTACATGTCTTTCACAACTTAGATTTCACGCTTGGCCATAAACTACTATTAATGTATATTAGTTTTGCTTACCTTGCTAAGATTATAAATTCCTTAAAAACAAGAACTTTATCTTGCTCTACTTTTGGATTTCTACACAGTGATAAGCAAAGGGCAGGAGGTAAATCAGAAATAAAAATGAACACACTGTACAATGTGTTTTCTTGTACAATAAGCAAAGAGCAGTCAATCAATCAGAAAATTTGGTGAATCTTCTTACTTTTTATAACAGGTTTCCTATAAAAGTTCTATAGTGGCAGGATTATGCTACCCTTGCTTAGGTCCAGAAAAGAAATATTAATAAAATTCTTTTTCCATAACTTACTTTTTCTTCTAGAAAGAAATTTTTAAAATAATGGTTGTAAATAATTTTAATTATTACTAGGAAAGGAAATAAAATTCTCTTGCTTATTCATTCAACAAAAATAATAATCATTTGTTATTTATAAGGAATTGTTCTGTTGTAGCTTAGCTACCACTGAGCCAGGTTATGGGATCTGATCGACAGTACTTAATAAAAGTGAAGCTCTCTTGAATGCATGGGAAATACACAAAAAATCAACTAGGAAGGCCAAGAAAAACAACGATCCTGAAATGAAAATATTTTCATTCAAAAAGTATTAACATCAGTTCACCTTCTAGACTCTTTTCCTATTTTATGAGTACATAGGGCGATAAAGTAAAATGTGAATGTTTTCCCTTTTCAAATATGCTTTTTTTGAAACTTCTTTCTTTAGGAGTCTGAATGATCATAGCTGTTAATAGGGTATCTATTTTAATCCGAGGCAAGAAGAGTGAATTTCACAGAAAAGAATTCAAGAAAAGATGTTTAGAATATAAACTTTTTTTACTTCCAAACTGGATGCTACCACTTTTCCTGATGTGAAGGTACAAGTAACCATCTATAACAGTGATGGGCAAACTTTTTAAAGAGGGGGCCAAAGGAAAGGAAATGCTCATCTGTCAGTCTGTTTCTAAGGCAACTCTTTTGAAGTTTCATTGTATTGTATCCTACTCACTGTATACATCAGGTTAGGAATAATGTTGCGTGCCTGATAGAACATTTCAGGGGGCCACATCTGGCCGGCCAGCCGTAGTTTGCCCATCACTGATCTAGAAGGCTGCCCCTGTTCCTGAGAGTAAGAGTAAACACAGCACCTCCTGGGAGACCAAGGAATAAAGATCCAGAGGCCCTGAGAGAGATCAGAAGAACATTCTACTCTTCAGCCTTAATCTGCAGTTCTAATACTCTGGTTAGATTCATTCTCCCAATTTTTAATAATCTCTTAACCTTTGTATTTACATCACAGTGATGGGTGAATCCAAGACTACTGAAGGGCAACCATACTTCACAATCTCTGCTGCTAATTTTCTAAACCTCATTGATCTCAATGATACTCCTCCAATTTCGTGTTTCTTATTTGCCTATCCCTTCTAATGTGCCTACTGTAATTCCTAATATATAAAACTGTTCTTAATTTTAATTCTCTTCCCTAATACTTTTTCCATCTTCTGGGTCTCACTGAGACTTTTAGGCCATTTCAATAGTAGTTACTTTCTCTCACATATGACTCACTGAGAGAGTTAGAACACTTTTTGCCCTTCACTGTCCTTCTACCTAGATATAATCTCTCTATTGTCATCACTCAGCAACCTCTTCTCCTTTAAAGTTCAATCTCTTCAAATCTGTCATGCTTATCAGATTCTGGTAGCTATTATTTACCAACTTCCAGGACATTCTCCCTCCTTTTTCAGTGAATTCAGTTTCTGGCTCACAATATTACTCTCTATTCCAACTATTGCCTTCTTCCCAAGGGGCTTCCAAAATCCATAAAGTTCCTTCAAATAAATAACCTAGTTTTCCAGTTCCTCATTTACTTGACTTCTAAACATTTCATTTCAGCTTCACTTAAGGATGGCCATTATCATTAATTTTGCTATCATCTTCAAGTGCTCCATTTCAATAAAGAATTCCTTTATTCGATTAGCATTTCCTATCATTCTATTTATTCCTGTGCCTCTAGCTCCTCTCAAATCTGGTTTTTGTCCTTACTATGACCTGGAATAACTCTCTTACCAGTCTTTTGCCACAATTTCACCCCTATCCTGGGTCAATTCTTTCCTTCCAAAATTCAAATCCAATTGTGCTAACTTGTTACACTACAAATATCTGCTATTGTTCTCTAATTTTCCATCCCTCTCCCCACAGGGGCAGTTTCAAATCTCTTTTCCCCTCAACCTTCCAACTCTCCTTCAATCTACTATTTTTGTCTTATTTAATTAAAATAATTAATTTATTTTATTTAAACTCTTTAAGTTTAGAACATTACTACGGAAAACAATTTTTTAGAGATTATTTGCTCCCTCTTCTTTCTCTTCAATCTGACCATTCTTCCTTCTTTCAGTTCCTTTATTTCATCCCTAACCTACATATGAAAAAAACTCATATGAAAATGTCTTCCTTTCCTTAAGTATCTGAAACTCTTCCCTCTTTCAACTTCAACTTCTCCCTATCTACTGATTCTTTCCTTATTACATAAAAATGTATATATGTCTTCCATATCCATAAAAAATCCTCACTAGGTCCTATCATCCCTCTTACCGTTCTATTATCTCAGTGGTTCCCAAACTTTTTTGGCCTAACACCCCCTTTCCAGAAAAAATATTACTTAGCACACCCTGGAAATTATGAAACTATTTATTGAACTCAGAATAGAATGTAATACAAAAAAAGTGTGGCCATCACCACTCTCCTGGATCACTGCAGCACTCACCAGGGAGCAGTAGCACCCACTTTGGGAATCACTGTATTATCTCTCCTTTTCTCTGCTAACTTTGGAATTTTTATACTTGACTTCTCTTATGCTTGTATTCTCTTAACTTCTTTCTGAGTTTCTCACTTAAAATACTGCTCTAAATCAGCAACTTTTTAATGTGCCAAACCTAATAACTTCTGCTCTTTCCTTATCCTCCTTGACCTTTCTGCAAACTGAAAGTGCTGACTACATCTTCCTCTCTTTCTGTACAGTCTCTCTTCTCTGCTTTTTCAGGAAACTGTCCTGTCCTCATTCTTCTCCTTGTCTCTTCTACCTGTCTGACCACTTCTCAGTTTCCTCTGATGATTCACTATTTGTGGAATACATACCAACTGTGGGTATATCCTAAGGCTCTGTCTTGAGTCCTCTTCTTTTTTCTATATATTCTTCCATTATGGTTATCTCAATTTAATTTTCTATATAGTTGTCTCTCAGATGTATTTTGGCAGTTCTATTTTCTATTTTCTCCAGAGCTCTGTTCCAAGATCACCATTTGATTATTCAAACTTGATGTCCCAGAGATAGCTCAAACTCAGAATTTCCATAATAGAATGCATTAATTTTCTCCCTTAATCTGCCTCTTTTCCAAATTATTACTGTTGAAGTTAACACCATTCTCCCAGTTATCCAGGTTTGTAAACTTTGTTGTTACACCCTCAACTTCTCACTCTCACTCATCCTTGAACACACCACACAAGACTAACTCCTTACTCTGTGCCTTAGCACTATCAAATGTACACTCTCCTCACATCTGCCCTTTGGAATTTTTATTCTTCTGCTTAAGCACTACTTAATACATAAAGCCTTTCCTGATTCCCTTGTTTTCTAGTGTTCTGTCTGCCATAACTGCTATTCTTTATTTTGAATAAGCATTATATATGTATGTGTCTGTTGGTCTATCTATCTACATACACATACACACCCACCCACGTGTATATATTCATATTGTCTGCCCCATTAGAAGATAAGCACCTTGAAGGCAAGGGCTGTTTCACTATTGTCTGTTTCTCCAGTGCTTCGCACAGTGCCTACACAGTAGGCTATATATTGGAGTCAATACTGTGTATTGGGTCCAAGGCAGAAGAGTGGTAACAGCTAGGCAATGGGGATTAAGTGACTTGCCCAGGGTCACAAAGCTGCGAAGTGTCTGAGGCCAGATTTGAACCTACGACCTCCCATCTCTAGGCCTGGCTCTCAATCCACTGAGCTACCCAGCTGCCTGCTGATATTTTTAAATAGAAGAAAAACCCCAGAAATATGTACTCTAGGTGTAAAACTTACAGGTTCTCCAAGTTTATCCAAGTTGTCCAGAAAATACTTTACAGATTCCCCCTAGAAAACAAGAACAAAATAAACATATATTAATGCCTCTTAAAGAATGGAAAAATTGATTTCACAATTTCTATTACCCAGTCCTGCTGCATATAATCCAAATATATCTGTTTAATCACTAACGTTGAACTGAATGTTCTCTTCCAAAAACATTAAAATCTTACATTCCATAAAATATATTTAAAACTCTTACCTTCTTAGAATCAATATCAATTCTAAGACAGAAGAGCAATAAAATCTAGACAATTGGTATTAAATGACTTGCCCAAGGTGACACAGCTAGGAAATACTTCCATAAAATATTGAAGCCCCCAACAAAGACCATGAGCATTTCATTTTAGTGGAAAAAAAAAGTCAACTTGTCTTAGAAAGTTTTCTACTTGGCTTTTAATTTATCCACAATATGCAAGCTTTTTTCATAGGTCTACTTATGAATTTAGAGGAAAAAAGAACTACTGAGATAAAACTTGTAACTAAAATTTAAGCTTACTTCTTTTTTTCCTGAACTTTAATATCTCTGGAGTAGAAAAAATAGCAATTATCTTGAGAAAATGGGTAGAGATATTAAAGAAGTTAAAACATTTAAAAATAAACTTACAACAAGTGTATATCTTATTAAGTTATTAATAGTGCTACAGGCTCCATTTCTCTACTTTGCCAAAGTGGCTATCCTTTCAGAAGTACAGAAATTTTTACTAGATTTGCATGCTGCTAATTATTGCTAAGCTAGAAAGAGTATGTCATAATGGATATAAAGAGTCTTCCTTAGAACCAAGAAGAACTGGGTTCAAGTTTCTCCATTGATATATACCAGCCTTAAGGCTATAAGCTGAAAAGACAACATAGACTGCATTAGTAGGAGTTTCTTCACCAGGGAGTTTTCTATAACAATGAAATCACAGACTCAGTCCCTAATCATTCCTTTTTGAAGAAAAAATAAGAATGTCTCCCAAGGATCTGAAAATGTTGGTAATCTTCCAGAAAACATCACTAAGATGATTTTGAAAGGTGAGACTAACAACAAAAATTATAAACTATTTCGATCTTAGTTTATAGACCCTAGAGATATAAACAGAATCTTATTTTAAAGCATTACATCATATTAACTACTTTCAAAATAGTAACTGATTTTAATGGTGTTAAAGATTTTAAAAGATCTATCTTAAGTGACCCTCCCAAACAATTCTTTGAGCTATGAATGGCATTATCTACATTTTACAGATATGGAAAAGGTCCCTGAAGGAGGTAGCAATTATCTTTTGAGCTTCTTTCTCTATCTCTACACCACCCTATCAAACTCCTGACAAGTTGTCTACAAGTCCCCAAGTCTTTTCTTCTGAGTTTACCACTTGACTCATACCTCTCCACTCCCTCCCCAGTTTGTTATAAGAAGGGATTCTTTTTTTTTTTTTTACATACTTCAGCCTCTATCAACCAGCAAGTAAATTCTTCAGCTCATCTGAATACCTCTACTGTTCAAATGTTCCAGGTTCATGATATATAACTCTGAAATCCCTCTATCAGATCTTAACTAAGTACTTCATCTTTCCCTATTCCCTCCCAAACCTATCCTTCATCTTCCCTTCAAATGCTCTTCATTTTCTTTTCATTCACAATCTTGATTCTAGTTAATTGAGATCAACTTTACATTGTCCTCTATTAGAAAATATTTTTCTCCTTGTTCTATTGCTGTTGAAGTCCTGCCAAACTGTCCTTATTCTCTCTTCCTCTGGTCCTTTTAAGGTATTGAAGGAAGTCATATAATAACACTGATTATGTTTGCTACAAATATTATTATGTGACCTAAAGTGGTCCCTTACAGCCATAAGGCCATCCTGTTATTCTTTTAGTTGACTCTAGAGTTCTCTAAGAAAACCAACATATCAGTAAAAGATAATATTTTGCCTCCTCCTTGTCTATGCAAGAAAGAATTCCTCAATTTTTTGTTCATCTTATTGCTATAGCTAGAATTTCTAGAACGAAATGAAATAATAGTAGTGACATTGTAAATCTTTATTTTACTTCTTGATCTTACTAGAATGGCCTCTAACATTTCTCTATTGCAAATAATGTTAGCTTTTGGTTTTAGAAAATATTTAGCATCTTAAGGAATGGTTCTTTAATTCTAGTATTGTTTTAAAAGCAGGGGTAGCGGGGGCATTATCCTTTCTTGTCAAAAGCTTTTTCTTCATCTACTGGTAATTTTTGTTTTTTTTGTTAAGATCCATTATTTTCACTGAACCAACTGAATTTTCTGGTATAATCCAACCACAGTGTATGATCTTTTAAATATTTTTTGTAGCCTCTTTGACATTTTATTCAATATTTTGTGTCAATATTAATTAGAAATATTATTCTATAGGCATTATTAACTAGAGATCTATAGATGCCTGAGGGGTTCATAAACTTGGGAGGGAGATCCTTATTTCAATAGAATTCATTTCTCTAAAAACTTTCAATAAACAAGTCAATGAATTTGACTAAATATTATACAACAAAAACATAGAAAGCAATCCCATCAAACCCCCCAACTAAATGAAAAAACAAAATCTGAAAATTAGAGATAAAATTGAAAATAACAAAACTTTTAAAATGACAAATTAGGAGATAGGTTTTGTTTTTAAAAATAAATGAACCATTAGCTAATTTGATACAAAAACCAGTTAGTTGCCAGAGCAACTATAAATCCTATTTGTTTTCTGTACTTTCTGAAAAAGGGTCCAGAGGCTTCACCACACTGTGAAAAATTCTTCACACATCATAAAAGAAAAAGGTTATAAACATCTGAGATAGTTTTCATCATTTCAAAGAAGGAGTTTGAAAGGATAAGCTCTTTATCAATTTTTTACAATTTATTCTAGAATGAATTGTTTTTTTAATCGTTATTATTATTCTTACAAATCTTTTTGGTCCTGCAGTTTTATTCTTTATGGCATATTCAAATTTTTTTGCCTGAATCTGAATTATATTCTTGGTCTGATAACTGGCATATCCTAAATTTTTGCAAACACTAATCTATACAATTGATTAATTGGCATATAAATGGGGAAATGCTTTACAATAGTTTCTTTTATTTCTTCATTTCTTGGGATTTTTTTGATATTTGAAAATAATTTGGTTTTATACTTTCATTTTAGATAGTAGCTAACATTTATATAGTGTTTTTTAAGGTTTGCAAAGTGCTTTACAAATATTACCTCATTTTATCTTCCCAACAAATCTGAGTTGGATGCTATTATTATCCCCATTTTAGAAAGGAGGAAAATTAGGTTTAAAATGACTTGCCCAAGGTCAGATAGCTAGTGTCTTGAGGCAGGATTTGAACTTGGGTCTTCCTAACTACTAGACTTTTATTCACTATCACCTACTTGCTCTAGCAGCTAGCTGATTATGCCATATTAGCTAACAGTTCATTTTATTATTACAATATAACCTAGCACTTAATTGATCACTTAAATGCTTTTATTTTCAGTTTTAATTATTATTTTCAAATTTTGTTTTTCTGTTTAATTGGGGGTTTGATGGGGATGCTTTCTAAATTTTGTTTTATTATTAGATGTAGTAAAACTCACTTACTTCTTTGTTTTACCTTTTTTTGTGTGTTTTAAAGCCTTACCTTCCAGCTTAGAATCAAAACTGTGTACTGGTTCCAAGGTAAAAGAGTGGTAAAGGCTAGACAATGAAGATTAAGTGACTTGCCCAAGGACACACAAATAGGAAGTGTATGAGGCCACATTTGAACACAGGACCTCCCATCTCTGGGTCTGGCTCATGATCCACTAGCTCTGAGCCACCTAGCTGACCCACATTATTGTTATTATTATTACTTATTATTAGATGTAGTAAAATTCACTTCTTTGTCTTACCTTTTTTTGTGTGTTTTAAAGCCATCTTAGAATCAAAACTGTGTACTGGTTCCAAGGCAGAAGAGTGGTAAGGCTAGAGTCTATTGTTATTATTATTACTTAAGCATTATGTAGTTTCTCCACCTTTATTTTTAAAACCATGTCCTATTTTTTTCTTACTTTGAGATTTTGGCTATCTCTACTTTTCTGAATTCACCAGAAGCACAATATTGGCAGTTCTGCTATGTTTCAAAAATGCAAATTTGTTCAAATTTAATACACAACTTATATATATGGGACTATCCCAAGCAAAACACAAAGTTTGCTACTTTGCAATTCTCCCAAAAGAGCAATAATGAAAAAAAAGCTGCACCATTTTACAATAACTCACAACCTTTCCAATGGATGTCTTTGTCTACAAGCAAACTCTGTCATGGTAAAGTGGCATAATAAATATATTGTTTATTTTTTGGAGTAGTAGAAGTTTTGATGGAGAAGGGCTGGTCTGTACCACCTCAACTCCATCCCTTCCTCCAGGGCCCAGAGTTTTGGGGGCTCTATAGCTGGGGTGCAGGCTGAGGGGTGAGGCTAGGCCTTGGGCCTAGATTCAGCCACTTTTTACTTTAATATTCATGTATTTATTAATCATTTAACACATATAAAACTCAGTTACTGTTTTTTAAAATATGTTCCTGTATTTTTTTAATGTGTTACTGACAAAGTTTTTGAATTGTGCTCTAATCCCATTATCCTCACAAGCTCTGTGGTTTTTATTGTATAATTTTGCATAGCTCCATGCTTTCTATGATTATTAATTTTTGCATCAATATCTCAGAATTTGTTCTATTTTCTCTTATGTCCCTTTTCCAAAAAAAATGAGGTGGAGGATAAGAAAGAATCTGATCATCATTAATCTATAACTGAAGTGGTATGTTCCTCCTCTTTTCTTTCCGAAGTCAAGACCCTCATCACTATTTCTTGCATTTTCTTATCCTTTTAAATCCTCCTTCCCTAATTAATCCTCTAAAGGTGAAGTATATTTTATTTATGACTAATCCCTCACTAAACCCGACTCTCTCTTTCCTTATTTCTTCCAGGGTACATATTCCTTTTTCTCTCCTTTTCCTTTCTTCTCAAAAAAATCAATCTAGCATAGTAAACTCACAGGTAGGCCCCCCCCTTTTTTTTAATTTGTCTTATGTAATTCCTTGACACTTGAAAACAGTAGGACTTTAAAAGAGACACTTATCTAATTCTCTTCTATTATAATCTAAGCACTTCGTCAGTTTAAATCTTTCTAGTTGTTCAAATGTATTTACCTTTCTAGGTTTGTCTTGACTTCTTTGTTTGTATTTCACAGTTTCTATATTTTGCTGAGCTTATACTGCCTTTCTGAGCATTGGCATTCCAAACACTTTTTTTCAGTACCATGCATGCATGATCTTCTATTTAATGTTTCTAAGTCTTCCTTTCATCATATATAGAAAGAACACTAGAATTTATCATTAAATGGAAAAGTGAGAGAGAGAGAGAGAGAGAGAAAGAGAGAGAGAGAGAGAACAAGAACATATTCTTCAAGAAATGTCTACTACATAACTGAATGTCATTATGACTGTATCATGTCTCTGTGATGGGCTAAATAATCTATCTCCCAAAATCCTATTCCTTCGACAGGCTTCCTCCATTGACTTTAAACCAAATCATGTCGTGTTCCTTCTTCTAGTTACTAGAATTCTCACCTATATATCTTAATAAAAACAACGCTTCTCTAAATTAACTTTAAGTAACAGATTCACAATGCCATCACAAATATAATTAGCTAACTAGATGAGGTGTCAGGATCTATACACACATACATACATACACACACAGGAAACTACTATTTCATTTTATGTCATAAGTAGGATAACTTTTGGAAATCTATGCAATAGAGCATCCCTGTGTAATTTTTCAATAAAATTTTTATTAGTATCTTTTTAAAAAACCACCAGATTTTCTTCCAGTATTTTTTCCAATAACTCTTCCTCTTGGAATGCCATTCCATATAAGAAATATTTTTAAAAATTAAAAGAGACCAAAAAAACCCACCAAAACAAATCAATATGTTGAAAAAGTCTAAAAATTTACACAACATTCCATACTATGGACTGCCCCTGCTCTCGCTGTGTAATTTTGAAGCTTTCACTTTTGATTGTTTTGTGGTTGTTTTTCCCCATTTTCATTGTTGTAATCAATCTGTATATTGCTTTCTTGGCTCTGCTTCCTTCACTTCAAATCAATAGATTAATTTCCCCACATTTCTCTGTAATCATATTGTTTCTTATAGCACAGTTAATATTTCATTATATTCATGAACCATAATTTGTTTAACAATTTCTCAACTGACAGGTAATCTACTTTGCTTCTAATTATTTGCTACCACAAAAAGTACTGCTATACATATTTTTTTGTGTATTATGAGGATTTTCTTCTAATCAATGACCTCTTTGGGAATAAGTTGAATAATGAAATCAAAAAAGGTCAAATGATTGGAACATTTTATTCACTTTATTTTCATAATTCCAAACTGCTTTCTAAAATGGTTATACTCATTCAGGGCTCCATCAACAGTGCAATAGTGTGCCTTTTTAAGGCAGATAGGTCAGACCTGGAGAAAGAAGGGCCTGGATTCAAATCTGGACTCAGACACTTCCTGTGTGACACTGGGCAAGTCACTTAACCTCATTTGCCTAGCTCTGGCCCTTTTGCCTTAAGAGTTGTTACTAAGACAAAACATAAAGGGTCTTTTTTTTAAAGTGCCTTTTTATCCACAACCCCTCTAATATTGCCTATTCTCATTTCTCATAATCTTAAAATATAATAATAATAATTTTTTTAAAAAGTAAAACCAATAGATTCCTATTGATTCTAGGACAGAATAACCCCACCTCCACCCCGGCTAGGCTTTTAAAGACCTACATACTCTGACTCTAGCCTATTTCTCCTGAATTATTACATTTTATTCCTTTTTATGGCGCCCTACATTTCATCAAATCTTGTCACTCATATTTAGCATTTCATATTCCATATCTAATTTCTTTGTCTTTGCAGTGTCCCTTGTTCCTTGGAATGCTCTTAGAATCTCTATTTTCCTTCAAAGTTTTTCTCAAGTGCCACCTCCCACATGAATTCTTTACCAATTGCCCCCGCCATTCGTGTTTCTCTCCACAAATTCCTCTTCATTTATTGTGTACATATTTCTTATTTAATATTTGTTCATTGTTGTTTTCTACTCAAGCTTTTTGTAAAGCAAGGGCTGTTTTGTTTTTATCTTTGTATCTCATACTTCTGACATAGTGCCTGGCACATATTAGGTGCTTAATAAATGCTTGTTGATTGGCACCTGAACTAAGCCTTGAAGAAAAGCTAGGGATTTTTTAGAGACAAAAATGAGGAAAGAGTTCATTTGAAGCATGGGGAAAAGAGACATGAGACAGAATATCAGGTACAGGGTCCATTAAATAGGTTTGGATGGATAGAAGTGTTTAAGGGAAGTAATATATAACAAACTTAGAAAGGTGGGGCTGAACCCAGATTGTGAAGTTTTAAAAGTCAAACCGAAGTTTATATTTTGTCTTGGGGAGATTAAAAAAAAACCAACTCCGGATCTTTTTGAAGCATTAGGAATATCAATTTGATAGTTGAATAAAAAATGTATTGGACACAGGAGAGCTTTAGGTAGAGAAGTCAATAAAGAGGCTATTGTAGTAATTCAGGTGGGAAATGATTCAAGGCCTGAACTAGAATGGTTGTGATAAGTAAAGAGAATGTGATAGATAATGAAATATCTACTTTACTGGAGATACCATTCAATTTTTTAAACAATATAATTTAACATAAGGATCAAGGTACAATCACATGGTTTTATTTTTGAAAATGGACCTAACAAATAAGATATTACTAAATTAACATTCTATCTCTTACCTACCTCAAAGGGTTATTTTCAAGATCAAGGAGACAATACACCAAGGGAAAAAATTAGTATTATAAAATGAAAGGCATTATTATTATTATCCGGAATGCTGTTTTGCTTAAGTATATAGATTTTCTTGGAGAAATCCCGTGCAATAGATGCACCAATAAACTACTATCCACAGAGCAGTTGAACTTTTCATATTAGTTGTTAAGCTTTTGGGAGTGTCTCAGTACCTATATTTGAACAGTTACATGAAATTAAAGAGTTGTGGGAGTACTTAAGAGGATTATAGAGTCATGGACTAAAAGAACATCTAGTCCAGTGATGGTGGACCTATGGCACAGGTACCAAAGATGGCACACAAGGTCCCCTACCCCTATCCCCCAATTTGTTACTAGAAAGGCAGAGGGACTTGGGCAGAGTTGCTCCCTTCCTTTTGATATCACCCATCCCTCTGCCCAGAAGTTTATTGGGAATAAACTGAGGGGTAAGATGGGCAGTTCACAGATGGCAGACCTGGAGAGGAGCAGAGCACTTGGGCCACTCCCCTCCCCCTCTTCACCTGCACTGAGGCCATTTCTCACTTCACCAGCCCCTCCACCCAGCAGCCCAATGGGAGCTAGCGCTCTCTCTCTCCTCTCTCTCNCAGGCTTATTGTGAGGATAAAATGAGATATTTGTAAAAAAATTATAAAATGTTTTGCAAACTGTAAGGGTGCCATAGAAATGCTATAGCTATTGCTATTATTAATCATAACAACTCATAAGACTGTTTATTAAAAGGTAATAGTATTAAAATCTGCACTATGCCAAAGAAATTCCAGGTTTCTGAAATATAAATCGCTTTCCTTCTTTCTCTCCTCTTCTCCCTCCCTTTCTCCTTCCTCTTTCCCTTTTAATTTTAACAGGCTTATACCAAGTTGGAAAGGTTTCAAATATTGTCCCAGAAACAAGTGTGTATGATGATAATAATGAAAAAGAAAACAATCCCCCCCAAATATCAGAATTTGGATCAATGTGATGACCAATTGGGACTGCAGAGCAGAGGTGCCAAACAAATGCTAGGTGCAGGTGCCAAACAAATGCTAGGTGCACCGAGGTGAGAATCAAATTAAAATGTAGTTGGAAAATGTATTTAACAACAAAAAATACACAGAAAATGTTAATGTATGGTTTTCTAAATGAATATGCAACTCATGAGATCATTATATATGGTGGGATGGCAATCTTTATTTGCAAATTTGACACTATTGTTCTAATAATTCAAAATGAAATACTTATCAAAGGTTCATGAATCTAGAACTAGAAAGGACCTTAAGGCCATTTATTCTAAACTAGGAAATTAAGTCCCAGAGAGGTTAAATGACTTGTCCAACATGTAATGATGGAGCCAAGTTTTGAACCCAGGTCCTCTGACTCCAGAGCTAGTTTTCCTTCTCCATATCACATTCTTGATTGAGAGATGGTGAACTAATGGTACAGACTGAGGCATATGCTTTCAGATTGTCAGGTTTTTGATGTTTTGTTTTTGCTTCCTTGTACTTTAGAAAATAGAAGATTTTTCTACTGAAGAAAAAAAATCATGTGTCTGTTGTCTAAGGACCAACCAAGATAAGCGTGTTGTTTTTTTTTTTTTTTAACCCTCACCTTCCATCTTAGAATCAATACTGTGTATTAGTTCCAAGGCAGAAGAGTGCTACAGGCTAGGCCATGGGGCTTATGTGACTTGCCCAGGGTCACATACCTAAGAAGTGTCTGAGGCCAAATCTGAACCCAGGACCTCCCATCTTGAAGCCCGGCTCTCAATCTATTGAGCCATCCAGCTGCCCCCCCCCCCCACCTCCAGATAAGTTTTGCAAAGCATGTTACCAGGTTCGCCACAATGGAATGGTCTTTGTTTGTTTGTTTGTTTGTTTGCCATGGCAACTCATAAGACACTGGAGTGGGTGGGCTGTGATTTGTACAAGTACAAAGCATGCAAAACAATAAACTCATGACTTTTTAAAAACAAGGTGTTTTAGGATTATTGTTTCATGGGATATCAGGTACAATAAAAAGCCTAGTAAGTTTATGGTGGAGATAAAGAAAAAGCAATATACAAATGGTTCTACAATTAACTACTTTGAAAGTTCTGAAATCTTTGAACTATGTTTTCTGAAAGATAAAAAGAATACTTTCCCCTCCCCTGACTCAGTGAACCAATAAGTAGCCTGAGAATGGAGCTGTATTGGTGTATCTCCCCCCCACACACACACAATGCACCAATAGCAAGAATTGGAGTGCTCTTCCGATTTCCTAATTCCTACCACATACGAAACATCCAATCTTTGCTTGATACTCACTCAATCTCCCTATCCCTATTCTCTGTCAAAAGCAACCCACAGTCCCACTCCACTCCAAACACCTTGAAGCCACTACCTCTTCCCAAAAGGAATTGGTAGAAAAGTCTGTCTCACTGTTGCTAAACAAAGTTCATAAAGTTTTTATCTACTGCTCTGTATGTAGCAGATCCTAAGCACCACTTGGCCTTTCTATCATGAAGTTGAACATTCCTTTGTATACTGTCTTGACTAATTAGAATATTAACTGTTTGAGAACAGGCATCGCCTCATTTAAAAAAACAACAAAAAATCCTTACCCTTTGCCTTAGAATCAATACTGTGTATTGATTCCAAGGCAGAAGAGTATTAAGGACTAGGAGATGGGAGTTAAATGACTTGCCCAGGGTCACCCAGTTAGGAAGTATCTGAGTCCAAATCTGAACCCAGGACACTCTGTCTCTAGGCCTGGCTCTCAATCCACTGAGCCACCTAGCTGTCCCCCCTCACTTTTATTATATCTCTTATACTAAGTAGGTGGTAGTAAAAAAATGTTCCACTTTATAATTCTCTGCACTCCTAATAAAAAAAATTATTGGTTATGAGACATAAAATTTAATTAATAAACTATCATATTCTATTTTTAGAATTGTAGTAAAAGGGATAATTATACATATGATCTACTTACCCATCTGAGACATCAGTTTCAGAACTGGCAAAATATTTCTTGAAGGTGTCTCTACTGTTCTTAAATATAGTGTACAAATATTTATTTATGTAAGTAATGTTTAAACTATCCAGTTTTATGAAATTTGTAAATAACATGGTAACTTTGGATATTCCTTCAAATTTATTCAAATAGGGAAAGGGTGTTTTCAGAGTTGAAGAGCATATTGTCAATAATACATGATTGCCTTATCAGTTTCTTGGAATGATCTTATCTTTCCCTTGGTTAATAATTCACATTTTTATTCCACTGAAATAAAAAGCATTTTGAAATGTTTGCAGAAAAAAAACCATATTTGTTCCTATTGTAAAATTCCAAATAAAAACTTGTATCGGGAGTATATATATTATTATTCAAAGTAAAGATTGTATTACCATATCTACAATCTTTTTAATGTTGACTCAACACTGCAATTCTGAAATAAATCTATCTGAGTCAGTGCATCATCTTTGCATGAACATGAAACTCTTGCTTTGACCACTTGGAGACCTGAATTTTTGTCTTCTATAAGACAATTATTCTTCTTCCTCCTACATTGTAGCTACTCTTTATGTTATCTAGATTTGCGAATATATGTCCGAATATTTTCCTACCAACCCTTTTCACTTAAGGGCTTTTATTTTAGAATTTTATTTTGAACATATCTTCCTAAATTAAATGTTCTAAAGAGAAAGCAACTCTTTGCCTCACCAAAAATGATACTGTAGATCTATATAGCTGTTGTTAAGTAAAAGCTCACTAAATATAGTTAAAAGTAGATAGGGTAAAAGTAGTGTTGGTTGGTGACTCCCAGTTAAGGGGAACTGAGGCATTATTTGTAAAACAGACAACAAAGATCTACAGCCTTCCTAAAGCACCTTACGACAGATAATCTCCCAAGAGCTGGTAAACTAAATGGCAACTATTCACTTCTATTAATTCATGTAGAAGCAAATTAAATGGCTATGTAAAAAAAAAAACAGATAGAACCAGTGAAGATTATGAAGTCTTGATCAAGAAACAAGTGATGAGGGATATACTGGTTGCTTCAGGGACACAGAGTGTTTTTTTTTTTTTTAACATAGCTGCAAGTCAAAAGTAAGGCATGCAGAAGAAAAAGGAAGATTTGGGAAGTGAGCATCTGATTGAGAAGACACTGTTGAACCATCAGAACCATAATCAAAATCCAGGAATGACAAATTGCAAGGAAATAAGGAAGTCTCTGCTTGAAAGATGGTTCAATAGAGAAATCATTATCAACATTAAAAGGATTGTGAGAAAACTCATTAACTGTAGCTTGAGCGGTTAACTGATCCCACTGTTTTGGAAAACAATTTGTAATTATGTGAGAAAAAACACACAATTATTTATAACCTTTGACCCAGTGATCTACCTCTCAGGTTTCTGTGACTGACCCTAAGGAGGTCAAACATAGAAAGTTTCCAAAATAATCAAAACAGCACTTTTTTGTGTCACCAAAAAAATGTAAACAAAGTGGGTATACATCATTTGGGGAATGGATGAACAAAATGTAGTATATGAATGTAACAGAATAATATTACACATTAAGAAATGGCAAGAGGATTTCTGAGTAAACATTGAAAGAGTTTTACAAACTGAGGCATAACAAAGATTTTGATCTAAAAACAACAGAGCAGCAGTTCTCAAAAGTGTGGTGAGAAGACTCCTGAGGGGTCTCACTGAGGTCCTCAGTCCATGAGGTCAAAATTACTTTCATAATAATATTATGAAATTGTTTACTTATTAAAATACTCTTCTTTTTCCAATTATATATTTGTGAAGTCAAATTTTCTTAATATACAGCAAGATCCCGTTTCCTGTTAACTCAACACACACAATCATAATTTACAATTGAAAAACAGTTGGAAAAATAAGTGAGATCAATTTTAATTACACACTACACCCTGCCATTTCCCCAACTTAGAGCAGTTCTCCCAATCACGCTCAGTCTCACTGAGGCATTAATGTGAGTCATTACATTGTTTTGTGCCAAACATTAGTTCCCACATCAGTCTTTGTCCAGAGTTCTCACTTGTAACAAGTTGTATCCATGTCATAGCAGTGCTTCTATGTTTCATTAATGCTATTTACTTATTAATAATGGCCCCAAAGTAAAAGAACAGTGATGCTAGTGACTGATAAGCCTAAGAAAAGTCATGAAGTACCTAGAAATATTTCTTAAATAATGGAATTTGCTTTTATGCACAATTTCAACTTATATAAAGGGTTTTAGAACACATTGGTTATGCAAAATGAGGTCCTTCTTCAACCAGAACACACTGCAACCGACTATAGAAAGGAGAATCATAGAAGCTTCTATTAAGATAGACACTAAAGAGATATGTAAAAATGCGTAAAACAATGACACACTTCTTAAATATTTTTTGTTTTGGAAAACAAAATATTTCACAAAAATATTATTTACATAATCTTTTTATTTTCTTCAAAGTTTATCATTTCTAATTTCTAACATGGTAAATATTTATGTCCTCAATAATTTTTTGAGCATAAAAAGTCCTAAGATTAAAAAGTTTGAGAACTGCTGCCACAGAGAGAAGCTAAAATGTAGGAACCATTAATGTATGTGATGACAATGAAAATGTAAATAATGGTGTCAAAATAAAAAAAAAAATGAATCTCTTTGGGCCACATGTTGCCTTGGGCTACTAAGTGTAAGACCTGAATGTGAAAGGTGCAGGAGCCCAATTATTCCACTTTTACTGTCCAAAAAGAACAATTAATTCACTAGTTATGGTAATGTTCAAGATGGCATCCTATTAATAAGAACAAAAAATGCACTTTTTTCAAATACTCCTTAAAGGTTCTGATAGAGGTTCCAAGCTGTTCTGGCTGTTTTGCCCACTTATGCATCTTAAATTGTAGTTAACAGCCTCCTTTCCTTTTCCAAAGGAAAAGAATTTGTTTTTGTTTGTGAAGACTGGTAAAAAAAAAAAAAACAAAAACAAATTTATAATATAGGAGAACTCCTGGTAAGGAAACACTTTCCATGAATATAAAATAGCAAATCCTCTACACCTCTATAGAATTAGAGAAGGTTGCCTGGGTACCAGAGAAGTCAGGTCAAGAAGTCAAGACACAGACAGTGTCAGAGGTGGGACATGAACTCAAATCTTCCTAACACTCAAAGTTGGCTTTCTATCCACTATGTCAGTGGTGGCGAACCTTTTAGAGACAGAGTGCCAGGCCCTGCCCCTACCCCACTCCCTAGACCAAGTGCCATGTCTGTCCTCCCAGAAACCTTACCTCAAGACAGGGGAGGGAAGAAGTGCTCCCATTGGGCTTCTGGGCAAAAGGTTAGATGATATGAAAAAATGTCAGGCACAGTGGGGAGAGGGAGGGGAGCAACTCCATCAAGTACCTCTGCCTTTCTAGTAATGAACTCTGGGGGAAAAGGGGGAAGGTGAACATGTACCCACAGAGAGTGCTCTGTGTGCCACCTTTAGCACTTGTGCCAGAGGTTTGCCATTACTGCACTATGCCATGCTGTCTCTGTGTCTTCATTATGAGAATAGGAACTTTAAAAGGCTTAAATTAAGTCCATAAGCCTTCAAAAATAATACACACATGTAAGGCGATAGTTATTCAACTAGCATATAGTAAGCACCTACCATGTGCCAAGACTGTGTTAAGTGCTGAGAGGTTCATTATATCATCTTTTAACAATAATTAGGATATAGTAAGGCACTAAACTGAGAGGTTTATATGCCAAGTGTATATCCTGATTTGAATAATTTTTAAAAATACATATTATCCAAATTAAAAACAAATTCATTAAGGATCCAGAACATGCCAAGTAGTGTGTTTGATGTCATGAGAACTACATGACTTAGATAAGACTAGAACTAAATGCGCATGACATATAGACAATTTTATAGTTCAAAATTACATTTAAGTACATGAAAATAGGACAATGCCTTTTCATATGAGGACTTCTCATTCAAGGAAACTGACTTGGATGAAGGAAAAAAGATATATTTTTTCAAACTTCAGATGACCCAAAGCTAAGAGGGCTCACTAGTGGGTAACACAAAATCTGAAGAAACTTCTACAATCCAGAGCTAAACAAGTAATAGTTCTGTAACATACCTGACAAGCAATCATCTAGTTTAAGATATTTAGTGAGAGAGAATCCATTACCTTTTGATGCATTATTCTCGTTGTTAAAGAACTTTTGGGGGAAGCTGGATGGTACAGTGGATTGAGAGGCAGGCCTAGAAATGGAAGGTCCTAGGTTCAAATCTGGCCTCTGACACTTTTCAGCTGTATGACCCTGGGCAAGCCACTTAACCCCCACTGCCTAGCCCTTATCGCTCTTTTTAAAACCAATACACAGTATTTATTCTAAGATGGAAGGTAAGGGTTTTAAAAAAAAGAACTTTTACTTGCCTCTACCCTAAATTTGCCCCTTTTCATCTTTTACCTGTCTGTCACTCCTAATTCTGCCCTATGAGTGAAGCAGAAAAAGTGTTGTATTATCTTTCAAATATTTGAAGATAGTTGTCATGCCTTCCCCAATACTCCTGTTTTTCAAGCTAAATAAAGATCCCTAATTTTTCTTATTTAAAAAAAAAAAGATACTCAAGCCCTTCACCACTCTGTTTAAGAGTTGAATGTGGTGGACAAAGAAGGAAGCTAAGGCCCAGGTAGCCTACGCAGAATCACAAGATGAAGCCAAAAGGGAATAGATTTAAATGTCCTTCACAAAAGCAATGGTAACATTGATTTGTTGGTCTTGGAGCAAGAGGAGAAGTAAGTAAATGCATTCCTGTGGCATCAGAACAGATGAAAAGACACTGGTCCTTGCTTGGAGGAGAGCAGGAGTCAAGTGGAGTCCTGGGGTCTGGCTGGAAAAAGGTCAAGTCACAACTTACAGCTAGGAGTGCAGCACACAAGTATTGGACTGGGAGTCAAGAAGTCCCAAGGTTCAAATCCCTCCTCAGATATTTTCCTAACTGTATAATCCTGGTCAAGTAATTTAACTTCTTTTTAACTCAGTTTTCCTCATTTGTAAAATAGATAATAGCATCTACCTTAAAAAGGCTGTTGTAAGATCAAAAGATCTTATAAGTACTTTGCAAACTTTAAAGTATTTTTAAAATAATAGCATTTTCTGTTTGCAAGGGCAATGTGCTAAGTGATTTACAATTATTCCTTTTTGATGATGGACTTCTATTTTCTCATATATAAAATGATGAATTAACATATGATCTCTTTTACAGGGTTGTTGTAAAGAAAGCACTTTGTAAACCTCAAACTATTATTGTCAGCATAAGTTATTATTACTTCTTGCTTGAGTTTTTGCAGTATCCTTTTTTCTTATTTCTTTTAATCCAAACTTATACCTCCCTGGCAATTTATATTCCTGGCACAATGGTATGATCTACATACCATTAAAAACATTAAAAGCACTACAATACTCAAAAAACTTAAATGCCATAAAGAACAAACTCCTTGGTTTAGCAATCAATGCCCTTGATACTACCTCCAACTTCTTAAAACTACCTCACTTCTTAAAATACCCCAACATGCTTTGTCTTCCCCATTCTTTTATTTATTTTCTATCTTTTCCTATCTACTGGCTTATTCCCTACTCCTTACAAATGTGCCCATAATACCCCTTGCCTGAAAAAATTCTCACTTGATTTTTCCATCCCTAGACTACCTTCTTATATCTCTTCCACTCTTTGTAGCTAAATTCTTCAGAAAGACCATCTATAATAGGTGCTTCTTATTTTCTCTCTTTTCATTTTAATCCCTTACAATCAGGCTTCTAACTTTTATCATTTCACCAAAACTGCTGTCTCCAAAGTTACTAACAATCTTTTAGTTGCCAAATCCAATGGCCTTTTTTCAGTTCTCATACCTCTTGACCTCTTTGTAACTGACACTGGTGATCACTCTCTCCTCCTTAAATACTCCTCTCCCTTGGACACCACTCTCTTCTACCTATCTGACTATTCTTGTGTCCTTTGCTGAATATTCTTCCAGATCATACTCTAACTATGACCTGAACCCTCAGGGTTCAGTCTGGGCTCTCTTCTCCTGCTTCATTTGCTGATTTTAATCAACCCTTCTCTGGATTTAATTATCATTTTTAGGAGACTATTCTCAAATTCACCTCTTCTGTCCCAAACTCTGCTGACCTTCATCTCCAATTGCTTTTCAGACATGCCAAACTGGATGTTCAGTATACATCTTATGCTCAACATGTCCAAAATTCAACTCATTATCTTTCCTCCTAAACCCGTCCCCCTTCCTGTTTTTTCCTATTACTGTAGAGAACACCATTCTCCTAAACCTGGACTCCTTACTATCTCTCATCCCCCATATTCAATCTACTGTTAGCCTATTGATTTCAACTCCACCTCCTACTCAATAAATTTCGATGACTTCCTATCGTCTTCAGGATCAAAAATAAAACCTTCTGTTTGGCAGTCAAAGCTCTTCAATAACCTAGTCTCTTCCTACCTTTCCAGCCTTCTTGTACTTTACTCCCAGCCCTGTACTCTTCAATCCAGTAGTACTGACTTATTGGCTATTCCATGAACAAGATACTCTATACTGACACTTTCTCTGGCTATCCTCTATAATTGGAATGCTTTCCCTTTTTCAATTCTGTCTACTGAATTCCCTGGTATATTTTTAAGTCCCAAGTAAAAACTTAACTTTGACAGGAAGTCTGTCCAAGTACCTCTTAATTCTTCTGACTCTTTGTGACCCCATTTTGCGTTTTCTTGGCAAAGATACTGATTTGCCATTTCCTTTTCTAGCTCATTTTTCAGAAAAAGAAAAGTGAGTCAAACAGGGTTAATGTCTGAGGCCACATTTGAAGTCAAAAAGATGAGCCTTCCTGATGCCAGGACCAGCATTCTATCCATTGAGCCACCTAGCTGCCCTATTTTTAAAGTTATATATACCCACATTTTATGAACTGAAATGCTATAAAATAAGATTTACACTGTACACTTTATTTATTTATTTAGAGCCCATGCCTTCCATCTTAGAATCAATACTGTGTATTGGCTCTAAGCCAGAAGAGAGGTAAGGGCTAGGCAATGGGGGAGAGGGGGGGTTGTTAAGCAATTCGCCCAGGGTCAAACAGCTAGGAAGTACCTGAGGCCAGATTTAAACTCAGGATCCCCATCTTGGGCCTGGCTCTCAATCCACTGGGCCACTCAGCTCCCCCCTACACTGTATACTTTAAACACTAAATAAATGTTTATTAACTACTTGAAAAATATCATTCACTAAATAGAGTTTAATTACAAATTATCATTCAATTGCTGTACAAACTATAAAAACTTAATTGTTTTAAATGAAAAGTTGATTTAAAGTTTTCAAATATTCATTTTTAAGCATTTTAGTTACCATACCTACATTAATTTTATTGAAAGTGACAATTCAAGAAATACTTAAAAGTCTGAGAACATAGTCTAAATAAGGAAAGCAACAATATTTATATACACATATGTAGAGAAATATATTCTATGCTTCTGAAAATTATTGTATGTTCCTATTATTGCAAGCTTGTAAATATTCAATTTCTCTTTATATGAAATAGAGAAATAAATGCTAAAAATAATTCAAGATCTTTCCTGATACAGGTACCACACAAACATTAAAAAATATATGCTTGTAGACCAAGGCAAAGCCCCCTATAATGAAAAGAAGGAAACAGGACAAGTGAATACAGCAGACTGAGGGGCCAGAGCTGAGCCTCTACTAAGTCAATAGACAATTACAAAAACTGAGTGTAGAAGTAAAGAAAACTAACACGAGTCAACAGGTGAGGTTGGTGAGAATAGCCTACATTGTCTCTTCATCTATTCAATGTACCTATTTCACCCACCTCTCCACCCTTTTAGTTGTACATCCTACTGGAATTTGATATACGTTGTTAATACATGTATACATCTCAAAGCTACTTTGATAATACTATTCTGATTTCTGCCCATATTAATACGGCCACAGAGGTAAAGACTAAACTTAAAGGGGAGATTTCTTCTACATTGGTAATGAGTAGTAGGTAAGGTTATGTGAATGTGCGTGTGGAAGAGAGATACTGAGCTAAGCACTAAGGATACTAAGAAAAAAAGTTGGATTATTTCCTGCTCTCCAGCTGGTGGCTTGGTGGATTGGTGGATTAAGCCCCAGCCCTGAAATTGGGGAGGACCTGGGTCCAAATCTTGCCTCAGACTTTTAAAAGAATATATAAATATAAGTTAATCTATGAGAAACCAGTAGGTGTTTTGGGCAACTGACACTGACAGATTAAACTCACAAAGAAGGATAGGGTATCAGAGACTGAGTAAATCTGATAACCCTTTCACTAAAGGAATGACAGCTGGAATTACTGGTCTGTGTCACAAACCAAGGAATGACACAAAGATTAACTACTCATACGCTATGGGTTCTTTGAGGTGAGAGGAAACAAACAGGAAGGAAAACAAAAGAGTTTAATGTATAAAAAGGGTAAGGAGTGGGGGCAGCTGGGTAGCTCAGTGGAGTGAAAGTCAGGCCTAGAGACGGGAGGTCCTAGGTTCAAACCCGGCCTCAGCCACTTCCCAGCTGTGTGACCCTGGGCAAGTCACTTGACCCCCATTGCCCACCCTTACCAATCTCCCACCTATGAGACAATACACCGAAGTACAAGGGTTTAAAAAAAAAAAAGGGTAAGGAGAGTGAAAGAGGTATTTCTATAACTAGGATTAGCTAACTGACAAGAAATGGAGTCCTAAGAGAGTTTCTCTGTCAATCCAACTTTGGTCAACTGACAGCCTTGACTGAAGACTAGAGGGAAGAGAGCTGGGTGTTGGGATTCTCACAATTGGTCCAGGTTGCTTCTTTGATGGCTTCGGGATAACAGGAACCAACTCCTTGCACAGCCAATAATTCAAGAGATCAGGTAGGGAAAAATGCCTGCAAACTGTCCACCAGAAAACAGACACTATCCACTACCAGGGGTTGTCTTGAGAGATGTTGTTTTCAAGCTTCTCTAATCCCAAAGATCCCAAGCTCATGGAGTCACTGCTTGCTGGACTTCTGCTCCAAAACCCTCTCACACCAGCAATGACAGTTTCACTCCTCCTAGTTGTGTTCTAATACAGATTGCTCAAAGCTGACAGCCAAGCTCCTATAAATTTCTATTCTATTCCCTAAATTACTTCATTACAAGACACTTCCTAGCTGTGTGACCTTGAGCAAGTCACTTAAATTCAACTGCCTAGCCCTTACCACTCTTCTGCCTTGAAACAGATGGATACTTGTATCGATTCTAAGAAAGAAGGTAAGGGTTAAAAAAAAAAACCCAAATCATTCTCTGCCTCAAAGAATTTATAACTAAATGAGTGAAACAAAATATGTAAATAAAAATATAAAAAATAGGTACAAAGTAGCTTTAGGAGGGGTTCACTAGCATCTGAAGGGGCCATGGAAGGCTTCATGAAGAAAGTGGCACTTAAGTCTTGAAAAAAATCCAGAATTACAAGTGTCAGTGATTAGGAAGTATATTTCAGAAAATCATGACAGAGGATGAAGGAGCATGTGTGAGGAACAGCAAGTAGTCTAGTATGGCTAGATTGCAGAATGCAAGGAAGTGGAATGAAATTTAAGAAAACTGGAAGGGTATAATGAAATTGAACTTTTAAAAAATCTAATAGAAGTTTTATTACTTGATCTTCAAAGCAATAGGGATTCAATGGAATTTACTAACTGTATGTATGTGGGTGGGGGGAAGAAAAAGGGGGTAGGTAAATAACATGATCAGCCTTTACTTTTAAGAAAGATCATTTAGGCAATGGTCATCAAAACAATATGGTACTAGCTATGAAACAGAAGGGAAAAAATCAGTGGAATAGACTTGGGGTAAGTGACCTCAGCAAGACAGTCTATGATAAACCCAAAGATCTCAGCTTTTGGGACAAAAATCTACTATTTAACAAAAACTGCTGGGAAAATTGGAAAACAGTATGGGAGAGATTAGGTTTAAATCAACACCTCACACTCTACACCAAGATAAACTCAGAATGGGTCAATGACTTTAATATAAAGAAGGAAACTATATGTAAATTAGTTGAACACAGAATAGTATACTTGTCAGATCTTTGGAAAAGGAAAGATTTTAAGACCAAGCAAAAGTTAGAAAAAAGCACAAAATGTATAATAAATAATTTTGATTACATTAAATTAAAAAGGTTTTGTACAAAAAACCCCAATGCAACCAAAATTAGAAGGGAAGCAACACGTTGGGCAAAAATCTTTATAACAAAAACCTCTGACAAAGGTCTAATTACTCAAATTTATAAAGAGCTAAATCAATTTTACAAAAAATCAAGCCATTCCCCAATTGATAAATGGGCAAAGGACATAAATAGGCAATTTTCAGATAAAGAAATAAAAACTATCAATAAGCACATGAAAAAGTATTCTAAATCTCCTATAATTAGAGAAATGCAAATAAAACAACTCTCAGGTACTACTTCACACCTAGCAGATTGGCTAACATGAAAGCAAAGGAAAGTAATCAATGTTGGAGGGGATGTGGCAAAATTGGGACATTAATGCATTGCTGGTGGAGCTGTGAACTGATCCAACCATTCTGGATGGCAATCTGGAACTATGTCCAAAGGGTGCTAAAAGACTGCCTGCCCTTTGATCCAGTCACATCACTACTGGGTTTATACCCCAAAGAGATCGTAAGGAAAAAGTCTTATGCAAAAATATTTGTAGCCACGCTTTTTGTGGTGGCAAAAAATTGGAAAATGAGGGTATGCCCTTCAATCGGGGAATAGATGAAGAAATTGTTGGTGATGGAATACTATTATGCTCAAAGAAAAAAGGAACTGGGGGAATTCCATGTGAAATGGAATGACCTCCAGGAATTGATGCATAGTGAAAGGAGCAGAGCCAGAAGAACATTGTACACAGAGACCAATACACTGTGGTAAAATAGAATGTAATGGACTTCTGTACTAGCAGCAATGCAATGACCCAGGACAATTCTGAGGGACTTATGAAAAAGAACAGTATCCACATTCAGAACTTTGGGAATAGAAACACAGAAGAAAAACAACTGCTTGACCACATGAGTCTAAACGAGCACCCTAGTACAAGTATCAATAATATGGAAATAGGTCTTGATCAATGAAACATATAAAACCCAGTGGAATTGCACATCAGCTATGGGAGGGGATGGAAAGAGGAGAGGGAAAGCACATGAATCTTGTAACCATGTGAAAATATTCTAAATTAATTAATTAAATGAAAATTTCCAAATTAAAAAAAGAAAGAAGAATCATTTAGGCAGCTCTGTTAAGGAGACTAGAAGGAAAGGAAATAAGCAAGGCAGGATAACTAAACAAGAGGCTATTGCAATAAGTGAGGAGAGTCTGAAATAGAGTGGTGACTATGTAAGTATAGAGAAAGAGACATAAACAAGACATTGAAGAGGTAGAAGGGACAAGATCTGGCAAAAGTGATCTTGATTTGCAGGGTAATAGGAAGAAATGGAAAATGACAGCAAGGTTTTAAATCTGAGTAATGATGCCTGGGAGGACAGCAGGAAGGAGATTTGGAAGAAGATGAGGATTTTGTTTGTTGGGGGGAGGAGAAGGGAAGATGATGAGTTCAGTTAAGGTAAGAGTGATAAAGAACAGGAGTCCCAAAAAGAACAGACCTTAATATAGAGATATGAGTCATCTGCAAAGAGATGACAGCTGAATTCTTGGAAGCTAATGAAGTCATCAAATGAGAGTATAGGAAAGAGGAAGGTCCAAGACAGGGTCTTGCAAGATACTCATTATTTATTGGCATAACATGGATGATGAATAAGTAAAGGAGAAATAGAAGAAGGTGAAACAGGAGAGAACATTGTCCTGAAAACCCAGAGAGAAGAGTATGCAGGAGAAGCTCATCAACAGTTTTAAATGCAGCAGACAGGTTCCCCAAGGGCTGCTCTGCTGGGTACATTAGCTGCAGGTCAGGACAGTGGGAAAGAAGTAATAGTGTTAATCTATATAGAAGCATATGTAGGACACTGGTCCCCTAGTCACATAGCTAGTTAAAGGCTCAGCTGGAACTTCAAATCCAAGTATTCTGACTCCTAGGCCAGAGTTTACAAGTGCTATTATATTCTTTCTAATATAGCAGACCTTAAAGACCACCCACTTTCAGTTTCCCTTGGAAGGGAAAACTAAGAATTAAAGAAGCAGCATAGATCTATTAGTATCCTTTATCTCCCTCCAAAATAATCATGTCCAGGGCGAAAGGCAGCATATGGTAGTGGAAATATCACTGGAATTGGGAACAGCAATTACTAGCTATAAGAACACAGGCGAGTTACTTAACCACTCTAAATCTCCGTTTCCTCATCTGTATAACATGGATAGTATTTTCAAGAAAACACACATGCTTTAAGTGCTAGATAAATGTATCGTCACAGTCCCAAAGTGTATATTTCTGAAGATGTATTCATTATAAAAAAATGGAAACCTCTTTTCAAAAAGAAACACAAAATTAAAATTTTAGATTCTTGAGTTCTTTTTTTGTTTCTATTTTGACAAAAGGTTTTCCTAAGCTCAGGTGATCCACTTGCTACAATCTCCCCAGCAGTGGGGAACATGGGTAGAGTCCACCATCCATGGTTCTTTTATCAACTTGTAACATGGTCACGTGGCACCTTATAGGTCTACAAGGGTTCAGATTAGTTAAGTCAAGAAGCATTTATTAAGGGCAATATACATGCCAGGAACTGGGCTAAGCACTGGGGATACCAAGAAAGGCATTTTTTGGCCCTGGGAGAGACAACATGCAAATAACCACAAAAAATCTAGATAGAGGCAAGACAAACTGAAGGTTATCTTATAGGGGAGGCATTAACACTGAGGAAGATCTTTGTGAAAGACTTTTTACAGAAGGTGGGATGTTAACCGAAACTTGAAAGAAGTCAGGGAAGCCATGTAAGAGATGAGGGAGGGCATTCAAGGCATGGAGGACAGTGAAAAATCAGTCAGTTAAGAGTGTTGTGTTCAAGGAAAAGCAAGAAGGCAAATTCCCCAATTGACAAATGGTCAAGGGACATGAATAGGCAATAATAGGCATTATTTCAGATGAAGAAATAAAAACTATCAATAATCACATGAAAAAGTGTTCTAAATCCCTCCTGATCAGAGAAATGCAAATCAAAACAACCCTAAGGTATCGCCTCACACCTATCAGAGTGGCCAATATGACAGTAAGGGAAAATAATGAATGTTGGAGATGTGGCAAAACTGGGACATTACTGCAGTGTACCAACACTTTGTGAATTGATCCAATCTTTCTGGAAGGCAATTTGGAATTATGCCCAAAGGTCTTTAAAAGAATGCATGCCCTATGATCCAGCAATACCACTACTGGGTTTGTACCCCAGAGATAATGAAAAATGTTTGTACAAAAATATTTATAGTTGCGTTTTCTGTGGTGGCAAAAAAATTGAAAATGAGGGGCTGATCCTCAATTGGGGAATGGCTGAATAAATTGTGACATATGATAGTGATGGAATACTATTGTGCTATAAGGAATGATAAATGGCTTGATTTCTATATAAACAAATGTGGAGTGAAATGAACATAACCAGGAGAACATTGTACACAGTAACTGAAATATTGAGGCACAATTAAATGTGATAGACTATGGAATTCCTACTAATAGCAATGCAATGATCAAGGACAATCCCAAAGGACTTATGAGAAAGAATGCTATCCACATCAAGAACTATGGGAGTAAAAATGCAGAAGAAAAATATATAATTTATCACTTGGTCATATGGGTACATGATTGGGAATTTTGTTTTAAGATTACTCTATTACAAATATGAATAATATGGAAATAGGTTTTGAGTAATACACATATAACTCAGTGGAATTGGTTGTCAGCTCTATGAGTGGGGAGGGAATTGGGGAGGAAGAGAACATGAATCATGTAACTATGGAAAAATATTCTTAAAAAATAATTTTAAAAATTAAAATAAAATATAAAAAAAGCAAGAAGGCCAGTGCAACGGACTGCAAAGAATGTAGAGGGAAGGAAGGGCCAGGTAGGAAGGGGCCAGGTTATAAAGGGTTTCAAAAGCCAAAAAAGAGGAATTTCTATTTGATCCTGTAAATAATAGGGGAGCCACTAGAGTTTCTTGCCCTAACTAATCTGGCTTTTGAAAGTCATAATTTGTTTTTAAGAAATTAATAATTTCTTATTTCATTTCAATTGGAAAAGATAGCTTTACAGGAAAACTACTAAACACTACAAATGTTATAGCTACAGGACTAAAATGACAAAAATCTGCACAATTTTTTTCTAAACCATATAATTACTGGTCATTAAAATTTTTCTTTGGATTTCAAATAGGAGAAATAATATGGGTCCTAAGCAAGCATTTATGAGGAAGTATAGTTTAGCCTTTAGTAAGAATAACACTAAGATAGTAAATTAATGTGAAATCTTTTAACATCTCATTGAGGAACCATATACCAGGATTTTTTTAACTATCGATTTGGTGGAAACAATATCTGAAGCTGAAATCTTTTTGATTCATTCATTTGATTCAAGGCCTAACTAGTTTCTAAATAAAGAGACTTAATTAAAGTTTTAATTATAATAACTAATTATATAATGACTTTTATATAATAATAATTATTATTATTAGTGAGAAGATGGAAGTAGGCTATTGGGATAAAGGAAAGAGAATTTGTTTGTTTCTTTGCTACTTACTTTTCACCTTATTGAAGGGATTCTTAACATTTTTGTGTCTGTTTGTACTTTTGACAGGCTGGTGAAGCCTACAGACCCCTTAGTGTAGAATAATGTTTTTTTGTGTCTGTTAATTAATAAACTTAATTAAAGAAGTGATCTTCCCTGAAATTAAGGTAATGAACAAGAAAATACTTTGATCCATTTATGGGCAGTAGTATCTCTTTTCTGTCTACTCTAGACTGAACTGAATGGGTATGGGGAAATTAAGAGACTATTTTTCTATCTGATTAATCAAACAAAAACCATTTTTACTTTGAATCCTTGTTTAATTTTGTCTTTGTATTTGAACACCATAAATTGAAATAGAAAATGCTTTGGGTAAGAAAAACTTTCAAAATTAGGATGGACCACAGTCCTTTTGGATTTCTTATTCACTAAGCAAAGGAGCTTAGGAAAAATTAATATTTATGACAGAGTTGTGCCAAAAGTGAAGAGCACTGATTCTTTCACAAACTTTGTACTTTCCAAAGTCATTTTGGGTATATTATATAGTTCTACAAAGCATAGAAGTAACCAAATAATCTATTAGCAACTCAAGGAGTCTGGTGCAGTTTTTATTACCCACGGTATCCAGTGGATATCTTTTGCAATTACAAAATGGATTTTTAAAGAAATGAAAGAGTCATTCTTCACTCCTGGTATTTCAAAAACCAAACCTACACTAGTTTAATAATTCCTGCAGCATAATGCCCACTTCCAATAGCTTTATTATATGTAATCAAAATTTTATTCTACTAATAGAGGGATTCTTAACCTATGATCTGTGAACTTTAAAAAATCATTAACTATAGTGTAATATAATTGGTTTTTCCTTTGAAATCCTATGTATTTTATTGTATACAATTAAAGCATTATTCTACATTAAGGAGTCTGTAGGCTTCACCAGCCTGTCAAAAGTACAGACACAGAAAAGTTAAGAATCCCTTCAATAAGGTGAAAAGTGAACAGCAAGTAGCAAAGAAACAAACAAACAAATTCTCTTTCCTTTATCCCAATAGCCTACTTCCATCTTCTCACTAAATATGCTGTGGTTGCTCTGATTCAATGAAGCTGATAACACATTTAAGCTTGAGTACTGAGTAAACTTGATTAAGATGAGTTTCTTTGTTGACAAGTGAATGACAAAACCAATAAATCACATTTTTATGATTGTGTTCTATATTCTACTCCACAAGAATTAATCTAGACTAATGGTTCTTAACTTGGGATTCTACGAACTTTTAGAAAATATTTTGCTAATTGTATTATCAATATAATTAACTTTTCTTTGTAATCCTGTGTTTTTTAAATACATTAAAAAACATTATTTTAAGAAAAGATAAGAACTCCATTAATGCTAAAATCAACTCCAATTTATTTCATCTATATCTTGTTTACATGTTTTCTTCTGAATTAGACTTAAGCTTCTTGAGAATAGGAAAGTCTAGTGGATTCCTTTGGGATTATAAATTTATCTGTTTAGCTTTTAAAGTCCTTCAGAACCTAGACCCAGTTTATCTTTCTAGCTTCATTACACATCGCTACCCTTCTCATATTCTATAGTTCTATGCCTTTCATCTTCTCTAAGACTGGAAGACACTCTCTCCTCACCTTTGCCTCAGAATCCCACACCTGATTCAAGATACAGTTTATGAATCACATCTTCCTGCATGGAACCTTTCCTAATCCTGCTCATTTATTAGTGCACTCTCTTCCCTAAAGAACCTAGTATTTATTCTGCATATATTTATATGTGTATATGTCATCTCCAAAGGAATATAAGTTCCTTGAACATAAGGAATGTTTCAGTATTTTTGACTTCATATCCCAAATGCCTAGCATAGTATATGGCACAAATGGCTGACAATATAACAGACCAAGGGAATTGTCCTTGAAAGATATAGCACCTTTGCGGGAGCTGATTCAGAGAGGTGGGATGAGAATCAACTAGCCTTAAACTCAATGCCAAAAGCCACTGCCCATCAATTGGGCAAGCTAGCTAAAGCACTAAGAAGGGCCCACACAAGGATGATGAAAAAGAGAATAGAAGAAAGACAAATTTTAAAAAATGTATTTATTAAGCACCATAATTAAGCACTAAGAAACAGAAATAGAAACTGGAGACAGAAAAAGAAAAGCAAGACAATCTCTGCTCTCAAGGAGCTCAAATTCTAATAGGGAGGAGCAACATAACAGCTAGGTGGCACAGCAGATAATGCACAAGGTCTCAAGGCAGGAGGACCTAGATTCAAATATGGCTGAGACTTCCTAGCTGTATGACCCTGGGCAAGTCACTTAACCCCAATTGCCTAGTACTTGTCCTACTGTCTTAAGAGTTATTATTAAGATGAAAAGAGTTTAAAAAACAAAAACAAAAAAACAACCATGGATAGAATATGGATTTCAATAGTTAATTATAGTCGCTTTTCCTTGTCAGTGTTATAAACATAAATTGTATAGTATGTCTTGCTCAACTAAGCTCAAGGCATTTCTGAGAAAATCATTGATGATTAGACTTTAACAGGTTAAAGAAACAGCTATATTATATCAAATTACACATAATTTTTGTTGAAGCTGGGGATACAAAAAGAAGCAAAAGACAGTCTCTGTCCTCAAGGAGCTCACAATATAATGAGGAAGACAACATGTAAGCAAATATATACAAACAAGTTGTATATAAGATAAATAAGAAATAATTAATAGAGGGAGGCACTAGAATTAAGAGAGGGTGAGAAAGGTTTCCTGTAAAAGATGAGATTTTAGTTGCTACTTAAAGGAAGCCAAAGAAGTCAGAAGGTGGAGTGAAAAGGCATTATAGGTCTAGGGAAGAGCAAGAGGAAATGCCTAGAGGTGAGAGTCTTGTTCTTAAGTTCTTGAAATAGGAAGGAGAATAAGAATAAGAATACTGGAAGTGCAAGAGGGATCTAGTTTATGAAGGAATTTAAATGTCAAAGAAAAGATTTCCTACTTGATCTTGGAAGAGAAAGGGAGTGAGTGGAGTTTATTAAGTATGTGCTTGGTGGGGAGGGGAGGAGGGAAGAATCCCTGAACAGTAAAGTCCAGAGTTTCAGGAAAATCACTTTGGTGGTTGAAAGAAGATGGATTGGAATAGGGAAAGATGAGGCAGGCAGACCCACCAGCAACCGAATGCAATAGTCCAGGTGTAAAATGGCCTGCACTGGAGTGGTAACTGTTAGAGGAGAGAATGGGGCATATATTTGAGCAATGTTGCAGAGGTGAAATCAACGGGCCTTGTTAATAGCAAAGATATCTGTGGGAGGGGAGAGGAGAGATAATAAGAAGACAAGGATTCCCCTTTCCATGATCTTCATTTTTACTTCATCTCTTCTACCTGTACTATCTAATTTGTCCCCTACTCATTATAGATGGTTCACTTGGATGCATGTCAAAATCTGGAATGATGATTAGATCAAATTCTTTAGATGTTAAAGATCTCTACCAGGAGGTTTTGCAATGTTCAAAGGTTTGATATTCCCAGGATTATCTCATTTGCAAAAAGGAGCATCTAGAGAACCTTTCACAGAGAATCCATATTGAATTCTAGATTGTCAATACAGTAATGAACACCTTAGACAAGTATATATCCCTCTGTTCTTTGCTTTGCATGGTATTTACCAAAGCATGTTGATCTTTCAAGGAACTTTGACTAATTTTAATGTTATAGATGGGAGTCACCTTGTTGGAAAAGAATCTTTTGCTTTAACAAATCAAATGCATTTTAATAATCAACAAGCAATAAGGAAAATGAAATCTGTCATTTATTACATCTTTCAGTCAATTTCAAACTGTTAGAGATGTAGTCCATTTTTAAAATACAGTTTGGGAAACCTTCTTGTTCCCTTAAAGGTTAATAGACATAGTTGAAAGAGGTTTTAACCTTTTTACATTTTTTACATCTAACCCTCTTTTTTCAAAGATAAGGAAGTTGAGGTTCAGAAATGTTATGATTTGCCCAGAGTTATACAACTATTACTGGATCTTTTTTGCCAAACTTTCTTTAAGATAGTTTTGCTCTTCACTATTTCTCTTTGCTTAAGAATGATACAGAGGTTTAAAATACAAACTAATTTTTAAAAATTTTACAGATGATGGTAAATTATAAGCAGTATCATTTTATGAAGATGTTCTCTAATCATCTTCTTAACAATCCATTCTAGAAGCAGCTAGGTAGCATGGTGTTTAAGAGTGGCAGGCCTAAAGTCAGGAGGACCTGGATTCAAAACTGGCTTCAAAATTTGTCCTAGCTATGTGACCCTGGACAAATTACTTAACCCCAATTGCCTAGCCCTTGACCAGCTTCTGTCTCAAAATGATGCTAAGACAGAAGATAAGGGTTTAAGAAAAACAAAAAATTCAATTCATTCTAGAATATTCCCAGGGATCTAAATCAAGTTCACTGGTGTACAGTTTACAGACTATTTCTTTGCTTTCTGAATGTCAACAATATCTCCAATGCTGAAGTATTTCTATTTTCCATGCTCTGTTTCACATATTATTGATAATGTTTTGGCATTCACATCTCCCAGTTCTTTCAGTATCCTAGCACGTAGTTATTTGGGCTGGTGACATAAACTCATCAAGGATACTTGGTACTAACTTATTATTTATCTTTAGTATCAAGTCCTTATGTTCTATTATTTCCAATGTAAAAGTCTTTCTCCTTGGGAAGAAAACAGAAGTAAAATGAGAGCTGAATAGTAATTTTTTCTTAGTCCTTAGTTATCTTTGTCCTATCCCACTCCAAGTGCTGGTTCCATTTCTGCTTTGATCCTTTTTTCACTCAATATATCTAAAAACAAAACAAAACTCCTTTCTTATTGTTAGCTTCCCTTAACAGAATCTGAGATTTAGTATTCCTGATCCTATTTTTAAAATATGAATTTAATTGTCAACATAAACATTTCAACATACAAGAACAAAGAAAAGGACACAACTGTGAATTTGTTTTGAAAATACATCGTTAATAAGGTTAAAAATATCTTAACAAAACAAAACCAAAAAAATTAAAAAACCAGTTTGTCACTTTACCCTTTTCATTTCTTTCTATGTATTTAAAATGTTTGGCTGACGCTTTTTGTTGCATTTTTATCATTCACCACTAACTTTTTCCTACCCCAACAGAAAAGACTCTCTTATAACAAAAGGTAAAATCAAGCAAAACACATCAAAACAATGACCATATCTAAATATATGCAGTCTTTTTCTGGATCATACCAAGTTGTTACACTCATCCTCAGTTACCTACTTCTATCTTCTGTATATATCTTTTAAGAATATGAATCTCTTACAAGTTCCTATCCACATTGCTCTCTTCAGAGAACAAATTTTCTCATTAGACATTTGTCTTTACAATTCTGTGAGTGTCTCATGTCCATAAGATTTTATCTATCTTTTTTTAATCCTTTGAAATCTGCTTTCTCAAAATTTATTTTGAATGTTATGTTACAAGCTTTCCTCTCCTCTATTGCAAACTCTAAGAAGAAAGGATCAGTTAATTCCTCTCAAGATTCTCATCACTTCCACCCTAGTTCAGCAAGAATCAGACCTAGAATTTCTGTCAGCCCCTCTACCTTCTGAAAGATGAAATTATTAAAGCAAGGCAAAAACTTATGATTTGTTTTCAGCAAAGAGAGCTCTAGCAGATGTCTGGGTGATTCAAATTCCACATTATGCCTCTTTACCAGGCTTGTGATCTAGCTTCCCACTCTTCAATCTATTTCCTCTTTCCATCCAGTTCTCTACAGTACACTCAGATGATGAAAATTCCTTCAGCTTCTCCCTCAACTGTCTGTCCTTCACCCAAGTTTTCAGTTCCCTCTCCCAATCCTTCCATTTCCTAGATTTCCTCATATGAGTATGGTTTAATATAGAATTTGAGCTATTCCATTTCCTACTCCCATCCTCTTTATCCATCTCTTCTGTTTCTTTTGAATTAGGAACCCAGGATATAAAATTTGCTTCCTTGTATTAGAACCTTTAGTTCCTCTTGATTGCTGCCCAAACTTTGGATATTCAATACTGTTTCACCTCTGACTCCTTTCTATTCTTTATGGATCAGTGGATATGGATACATTCCTCCCTCTCCCACTCGTTTAAATTCCCTATGTCTTTATGGACAAAGTACATTAAGTGTACCTGTGGACATAACACTTGCAATGTATACCCAAATTGCTGCTACTTTCTAGTATGACAATTCCTTTCATTACTGGACAATGTTTTAGCAGAAAAGTAGAATTCTGAAAGGAATATCCCTTTATATATCCCATTTAATCAGATCTCACTCTAATTGTATAGTGGAATCCATTATAGTTTTGTTGCTCATATTGTGATAAACCTAATAGCTCAAATTTATGTAGGGCTTTCAAGTTTATAAAGTGATTTACATATTATCATAATAATTCCTTATAACAACCCTGTAAATTTGGCAATGTTATCATTCCCATTTTACAGATAAGGAAAATGAATATAAAGGTAAATTGATTTCCCTAATATCTAGAGCTGCTAAATCATAAAGCAGAGTCTTGAAACCCAGGTCTTCCATCTAAAAATAATGTATGCTTTCTATTATATCACAGAGGCTTCCCCAAGATTTTCCTATAAATCTTTCCTGTCTCATACAATAAACAATTCTCATGGAGCTATAATATTTTGAACCTTCAGTAACATAAATATATAATCCAAATAAAATCTTATTCTTATAGAAATCTTGTGAAGTACTAAAGTTTAACAAATTAAATTAAAAAAGGAATGTCCCATTATTTCTTCATTCATTTTAGGTGTATTACCTCTTTGTTTATGTTCTACTTTCATTTAGTAAGTGATAACACTGCGTTGAAAGGTGGAAAGCATGAACATAAGAGGAAATTTGGAGAGAGGTAGACAGATGGAATGATTAAAATTATTTGTTTTATTATATGATAATCAGTAGTTACAAAATCTGTTTGAAAACAAATAGAAATACAATAGGTGTTAGGTTTAAAACTGCATCCAATTTCCATTTTGTTTTGACAAATTTTTTTTGTCTCTTCCCCCATACTTCTGAATGTGAGAAGAGATCCTTTGTGCAGGTAACAAGTCAGCACAACTTGTTTTGCTTTGCTCTGCTTTCTCTGTCTCTCCTCCTTCCTCTATCTGCTTAAGATAAATACATTTGTGATCTAAAAGGCTGCCTTACTAGGAAAAACCCAGGATTTATATTCCTTTTGCCAAAATTAAAGTTACTTTCTTGGATTATCTAAAATAATGCTAGTATTTTGAGTCATAAGAGAATTTTAAGAGGTGACAAGAGGGAGAAAATGAGAGAAAGTGAGAACATGATTGTCTTGCAGTCAGGAAGATCTGGATTCAAGTACCATCTGAGATACTCACACATAGTATGTGGCTTTGGGAAGTCACTTAAACCCCATTTGTCAAGTCCTTACCACTCCTCTGCCTTAAAATCAATAAACAATATTGATTCTAAGACAGAAGGGTTTGGGTTTAAAAAAAATGGCAGGTGAGAATTAAAGTGTCTGAAAAAAATTTATCCCCTTAAGGAACTAAATTTATAGAATTCTATTCTAGCTGCATTTAATCTATGACTATATCAGGTCCTCCTTGATAACTTACATTTATATAGTGCCTCAGATTTGCAAAGCCCATTGTTCACAATAGTTCTGTGAGATAGTGCCTTTATTTATCCCAAATTTACAAAGGGTGAAATTTATGCTAAGAGTTAAATGCAATATCCAAATCCTTTATGTAAAAAATCCCATTAGCATGGATGGAAAATAGCAGAGAAATATAAAATCCCATCTCTTTGGAAATAAAAAGGTGATAAATGATCAATTATATTTCACAAAAAAGATCTTTATGTATTTCAAACATATTTGAGCTTACATGATCATAACTTTAAACAATATAATATACATTATAAGTTATACATCTCCTTTGGCTATTCTCCTTTTAAGTTATTCAATTATTCATAGATTATTGTTTCAGAGATTGCATATCACCAATGTTTTTAATTTTAACCAAAATTTAAAAACATTAATTAGAGCTGGACTTAAATGTAAAAAGGGCTTAGGTTTGAATCTCAACTCTGATAATAGCCATATGGCCATGAACCAGTCATTTATCTATTCTGAGGCTTAATTATAATTATTGTTAATATTAAAAGTATTATCACAATGACATCTGTACAGGATTTGTTGAAGATTAAATGAGATATAGAGAACCCTTTGAAAACCTGACATTATTATACAAGCTATTAATGTTATAGCATTTTTTGATCTATGTTAGTTTAGAAAAAATAAAGGAACTCAAGAAAAATCATATATCATCAAATGAAACTATTACCAAAATACAACATTCCATTTTCTATTATTAAGGGTTGGCATATCAAAGATATAATTACTTTGGCAGTTCCACTAATTACAAACAAATAAAACCAGAAATTCACTTATTCAGTTCTTGGGCTATGAGTTGTCATTATTTAAAAGTATCAGAGAAGATCATAATCTCTAAGTAAAAGGGCAATGTTGAGTTATTAAGGTATCTTTTCTTTCTTTTCAAATTAAATTTTTAAATACAAATGTTTTCTCATTCCTTATCTAAAATTCATCCTCTTTAGTTTTTTAAATATGCACTCTATTCTTCTGGTTTTGCTTTTTTCCCCTCCTTTGTATTATTTTTTAAATGTCCTTCCAGATTTTTTTGTAGTTCTCATACTAATTGTATCATAGTATTATTCTATTCCATTCCACTAATGTACCACAGAACTGATTTTAACCAGTCCCCATTGTTAAAAACATTTAGAATTTTTCCAGCTTTTTGCTCATAATGCTGTGATGAAAATCCTTTAAGAAATAGTTCTTTTTTGTTTTCCCAACAATATAATTATTAGGTTGAAGGATAAGGTATCTCTTTCCAGTTGAATAATTATATGTTTATTATTTCCAAGTAGAAGGGTGTGCTTTGTATGTGTATGTGTGCACTGAGGGTAAAGTATAAAACGAGGGACTTGTACATATATCTAGAAAATGGGTTGGCCAAATGTTGCACATTTTTTAACTTGCTTTATATAATAATATTATAAACTCTCATTTAAACTTCTTGACAGTAGATTTCTGTCTCCTTTCATATGATAGGCACTTAATAACATTTTGTCTCCTTTCATATGATAGGCACTTAATAACAATCAACTAAAATCAATAACCTTAAACCTAAAACCTCCAAAACTGAACTCATGATATTTCTCCCAAAGTCTATCTTTCTTTTAGACTTCCTTATTTCTATTGATGGCACAACCACCATACAGGCTTGCTTATCTTCCACACTTTGATTTCCCCCAACCTTCATATACCATCAGTTGCAATGTCTCATCAAATCTACTTCTCTATGCCTGATATAAATCCCCTTTTCTCTACACTATTGTAAAAGTCAGAGCATGTGTTTGCCTCTATTCTCTTTCTACTCCAAGTCTTCATTTATAGGTGGTTGAGGACACCTGGAGAGGATAGCATCAGTTGAACTATGAGATCAGAAGTCAAGAGCATAGAGATTTAAGAAGATAGTGAGGGTAAAAGTAGAGGAGCTTCTTGTAGATGGTCTTCTCAAGGAGTTTTAGACATTAAAAAAAGGAAAAGAGATGGGAAGATAGGATAGATGGATCAAATGTGGCCTACATATGTCTAAAGGCAGAAGGGAAGTTGTTAGTAGAAACAGTGATATTAAAGACAAATAAGAATAGGCATGATAGAGGGGCAATGTGATGCAGAAGATGGGATGGAATGTGATTATATGTATGTGAAGGGGCATGCCTCAGTTAGGAGAAGGGCCACCTAATTATGAGACAGCTGAACAACCCTCTTGCTAAGTCCCTTAACTTCTTAGTACTCTTGCATTGATAGACACAATTTTGTCACCTGGGAGCTCTCTATTCCAATGAAATTACAGAACCAGCTGCTATTCCTATATAATCTTAATTATGGTCATTCAAGAAAGAATGTTCTTTCAAGTTAACAATTTTCTTCCTAAACTGGAACAATTTTTAAAATTGGAAGTCTCTAACAACAAAAAATAAAAATATAAAATTTTAAAAATAAGTCTTCCCTTGTCTTGTTCAGCAGGGTATGAAATCTTTAATATTCTTTCCTATGAGACATTCAAAAATTACTTTTTAGCTCTCAATTACCAGCTTAAGTTCTTCTCCAGTCAATGTGCTGGTTGTTTACAATGCATTTTTTTCTTTGTAAAATTTTTGTTAAAGGTTCTCTGGATAAGTGTGTGTAAGGATATATATGATATGTGTGACAAATACATGTGATATAAAAAGCAAAGGGTATAAATTCAAAAAATGGAAGAACTTAAAAGTCTTGCAATTTTCAGACTTTATTATCTTAAGAAAGCAAAGACCATTTGTTAAAATCATGTAAAGACAAATGGAAAAAAAAACCGATCCTTTCTTCTCCCTCAAATAGCTGGCACAAACTTCTGCTAATTATAGAATATTTTATCCCTTTGTCAACAGTGACAATTTTTTGTCGCAAGAACTGTCTTTTTACATATGTCACACAAAGTACGTGTTTGAACTGAAAAGTATACTATCCCTGCTTAATGTATACTATCCTTGTTTAATGCCTTAACAAATTTTTAAAATGTCATTCCCAAAAAATGGATCTGTGATTTCCATTAGTATAAGAAACTCCTAGATAAAGAAACTCCAGATTGCAAAGTTGTGTGGTGACTTCTCTGCAACTTATAGTCTCAAATTGTTGCCTAAAACAGTGAAAAATTAAGTGACTTGTCCAGGGTCACAGTGACAGTATGTGTCAGAGGCAAGATTTGGGCCTAGGTCTTTTTGCCTTCAAGGCCAACTCTTTATCCATTAAACCAGTGATTCACAAAGTGGGCACCACCGCCCCTGGTGGGTGTGGCAGCAATCCAGGGAAGCAGTGATGGCCACAGGTGCATTTATCTTTCCTATTAATTGCTATTAAAATTTTAAAAAACAGTAATTTCCAGGGGGCTAAGTAATATTTTTTCTGGAAAGGGGGAGGTAGGCCAAAAAAGTTTGGGAACCTCTGCATTAAACCATCCATTACATGCTTCTCATATAAGGTCCTCCCATGAACAAATTAGAGAATGGAAAAGGTTGTAAAATTTTTTACTCCCTAGTCTCTATCAAGGACTTATAATATAGTTAAGGGGAAAAAAATCTAACACAAACTGAAATAACATTAGAAAATGGCACAATGCTATATAACTAAGAGCCAGACCAATGATGGCGAACCTTTTAGAGATGAATTGCCAGGCCCTGCTCCACCGCCAGAGACCTTGTCCTGCCCCCACAGCCCCTTACCCTACAGGGGACGGGAGGAAGTGCTCCCATTGGGCTGCTGGGCAGAGGGCCGGCGGATGTGAAAAAATCTTGTCAGATATGGTGGAGGGCGGAGGGGAGCAGTTCCTCTGTCTTTCTAGTAATGAACTGGGGGGAGTGGGGATGAGGGGGAGGAAGAGGGTGGCCACATGTCCACAGAGAGTGCACTATGTGCCATCTTTGGCACCCATGCCATAGGTTCATCATCACTGAGCTAGACTGTAAAGATGAAGTAAATGTTATTGATAGCAGAAAAAAGGAGATTTCTGTCTCCTAACCCTCCACTGTCATTAATTCTTAAAGAACTTTTAAAAGTCAAGACTGCTTAGAAACTGTGGTTTGCACATCACTTTGTAATCATACACATATACAGAGTATCCCAATGCTGTTAATCCTTTAATAGCTTAAAACTTCACTGAAACTTTTGGGACTATCTGTACATGGATAATAATAGTCAATAGCATCATTAGACATGTTTTTGCTATTATTTTCTTTCAAAGTAACACTTTATGGTTTGAAACAGCCTCTACATTTAAAAATAAAAGTCTAGATTGCTATCACTTGAAATCTTTTCAGTTTTTGGAAAATACAATTAAAGCATTCACATTTATCTGTCTTCCCACTCCTAGCATTTTCACTGGCTGTCCCTCCCTTGAACTGTCTCTCCCATCGCCCCTTCCTGGTTTCCTTCAAGTCTTACTTCCGTCTTACCTTTTCCATGAAGCCCTTTCCAGTCCTGCTTAAATCTTTCTTTTTTCTTTTTTTTTTTTTTTTAACCCTTAACTTCTGTGTATTGGCTCCTAAGAGGAAGAGTGGAAAGGGCTAGGCAATGGGGGTCAAGTGACTTGCCCAGGGTCACACAGTTGGGAAGTGTCTGAGGCCAGATTTGAACCTAGGACTTCCTGTCTCTAGGCCTGACTCTCATTCCACTGAGCTACCCAGCTGCCCCCCTGCTTAAATCTTAATGCCTTTCTTGAGACTGTCTCCTACCTATTCTCTATATAATTTGTTTGTCTATAATTGTTTGCATTTGGCTGTGTAAAGCAAATTGAGTTTTTTGGTCATTCTTCACACACTTAGTGTTTGGCATAATGCCTAGACCATGTTAGGTGATTAATAAATGTATATTGACTTGATGTGAAAGATTTTTTGTCTTCAAAAACTTAGGAACAATATTCTAGGGAATAAAAAACCTCCACTAAAATTCTACTACAATGTCTCATTGTGGCATGAAGGTGACCCTGGGTCCTCAAAGACCAGCCCATGGAATCCAAGCTCTAACAAGTTCTACACAAGTCAGAAGGGTTTTCAATACAAGTAGTGTCAGACTACATTTCTGACTTTGGAAGATCATCAATCTGGCTGAATTTCATCAAGGCTCATCACCAAAATGGCCACGGAAAGATTAAATTTTTTTGGTCACGACCTCTCATTAAAAAAATTGCCTATGAAATCACAGAACAATGGTTCTTAACCTTTCTTTTCATCTCATGGACCCCTTTGGGAATCTGGTGAAACTTACGGACCACTTCTCAGAATAATGTTTTTAAATGAAAAAAAAAATTTTTTTACATTAAAACAGCTGTAAAAATATTTTTAAATATAAGTTCATAGACTGCAAGTTAAGAATACTTTTCACAGGGGGCAGTTAGGTAACTCAGTGGATTAAGAGCCAGGGCTAGAGGGATGAGAGGTCCTGAGTTCAAATTTGATCTTAGACACTTCTAGCTGTGTGACCCTGGGCAAGTCACTTAACCCATATTGCTGGCCCTTACCACTCTTCTGCCTTGGAGCCAATACACAGTATTGAATCCAAGACGGAGGGTAAGGGTTTAAAAAAAAAAAAACTTTCATAGATGAATTGCATTCTGGCACAAGGACAGATGATACCACAGATTGTTATCTGTGATACAGATGTCACACATACATTCTAATTTGCCATTTCTATTCATAACAAATATGATTGATAGTACACATAACTACTGCCTAAAACTAATAAGGTCCTTAACTATAAAAAAGTTGATATAAAAAAACTTATAAAATGAAGCAAAAGGGCTAACTAAATCCATTAGAACAGTTTTTGAATTCAATTCAACAATACTTAAGTACTTACTATATAGTGCCCATCACTGGGTAGGAGAAGGCAATTAATTATGTTAACTATTAACTAAACTATAAGAATAAAAGCTGGAATTTTTTTTAAAAAAGGAAACTCTTCCTTAATGGGCCCTTACAAAAATTAAACACTCTAATTTCATTAACTATATGGTTTACTTTATTTTCCTTGCTTAGTAAGCAAAAAAAACAACATATCAATAGTGGCCACCAATTTCATAGATCAGGAGTCTAGATAGATTCATTATGTTGTAGTTTAGAAAAAAAGGGGGAAAGTGGGAGTGCTAATAGTATGTAGACTCTAATATATTTTACTTAAATGTTTTACAAGAAACATTTTAAAAGCTTATTTCTCACCAGTTGAAATTCTCGACGTCGGTCATAAGCATGCTGGATACCACTATCTGCCCATAATGCTCTTATTGCAGGAAGATATTGTAAAAAAACCCGTGTTTCCACCATTCCCTGTGCTGCCATAGCTGATCGAGTGTCAAAGGCCATCATTTTGTCTCCATTGACTTGGTTTGAGTTATCTCCCCAAGGAATATGAAGTTTCTCTCGAGCATCTACAAGGACCCTCACACCTTAAAAAAAAAGGAGGTGAAGAAAATTATTAAAACTTATATTTTTGTATTCCTTTGAAAATTGCTATTGAGTAAAACTTAACACTGCATTAAGCTAATCACCTCTATCACCATCTCTATAAATAACCCAGAGTTTACAATAACTAAGTTATTCAGGGTTAGGTAGTCACAATGCCATTTAACAGGTAGTCACAATGCCATTTAACATTACCTTTTATTCTAAAGAATTTTGAATAAAATCAAATCATTTCATAAAATGACCTCTGAAGTAGCTAAAAACTATTGAGAAAAATATGCCAAACACTTTGTTTCTTCACTCACACTTCAATTCCACAAGCATTTGTTTTCATTTGGAATTTTAACTCTAATCTAAAAGATACATATATGGAAAACAAGTAGAATCAAGATTTGATGATATGCAATGTTTCCCAAACACTCTAGTCATCTAGATCAAGTCATCTTGAGGCTTCTTGCCTGTGTCAAAAAAATTTGTGTGTACATGTAAACATTCTGATAATGAGGACTGCTTATGGGTAACTGACCTTTCAGAGGTTCAAATTCATAGATCCTAGGTCTAGGTACTTAAGAACCAATATTTCAACAATTAAACCTATGATCCATATTAGTAGCTATGAACCCAGATTCCTGGGACTCATCTGCAGAATACACAGAAGTTGGTCTTATTCAAGAAACTCATTCAGACAGATAAGGCCAAAGAATAGATATTCAAAGATGCTACTGGTCTTCAGAACGTTTTTTTAAAAAGTCATTTGAAGGGGCAGCTAGCTGGCTCAATGGATATAGGGCCAGGGCTGGAGACTAGAGGTTCTGGGTCCAAATGTAGCCTCAGATACTTCCTAGCTGTATGACCCAGGGCAAGTCACTTAATTCTAATTACTTAGCTCTTAGGGATCTTTTGTCCATACCAATTAAACAAACAACAAAAAAAGTCACTTGAACTGCTCATAGGATTGGCATTCATTTCTTAATATAACTTAAAAAAAAAAAAAATCTTAGGAGCAATACTGTGCTTTGGCTCCAAGGCAGAAGAGCTAGGATCATACAGCTAGAAGTATCTAAGGTCAGATTGAAGACTGGACCCCTCCCATCTCTAGGTCTAGCTCTCAATCCACTGAGTCACCTCACTGCCCCTTTAAAATAACTTTTAAACAATATTTATCCACTTCAACTTTACTCAATTTCAGATATGAATTTTTTAAAAACCCTTACCTTCTGATTTTATATCAAATGTAATTCAGGACTAGGCAATCAGGGTTAAGTTAAGTGACTTGCCAGTCACAGAGCTAGAAAGTGTCTGAGATCAAATTTGAACTTAGGACCTCTTGATGCCAGGCCTGGAATTCTAACCACTAGCTGGTCCCCCCAGATATGAATTTTATAAATTGGACTTTAATCAAAACCTCTCATAGGAAGATTGTGAGACTTAAAGGGAGTATATTTATTTTAATTTAATTCAAAAAAGGAAAGCTTCGGCTATAAAGCATCTATACAATGAAGCTAAAAGGTTGAGGTATACTAAGATTTAATTTCATTTTCTCAGCCTACTTTGAGAAGAACCTTGGGAGGAAAAAAGAATACAAACTATTTTACTATTTGGGGAAATAATTTCACTATGTTAAAAGACTTCTGAAACTATTTGATGCACTCAGAAATTAAATAAATTAAAGAAATCTCAAAATGTCAATAATAATAGACCGTAGGAAACAAATATACCAATCTCAGTTTCATCAAATTTCCTTTATACAAAAAATATCTATCTTTTAATGTTAGCCAAAAAGTATTACAGGTTATCCATTTATTTGGGGGACTGGATTTATGAGAAACTGGACACAAAAAGCATTACTGAGCTAAGTAAATAAATCAGCATGGTACAGCACAAAGAGAACAGAATCTGAAACCAGAAGATCCCATTTCTCCCACTTAGAATCTTTAAGACCTTGGGTAAATCATTTAATCTCTCTGGGCCTCAATTTTCTTTGCTGCAAAATGTGGGGGTGGGGACTGTGTAAAAAGGAGGTGGACTAGGTGGTTTTAAAGGTCACTTCTGGCTTTCGAGTTCTAATCCGGTTCTGCTTCTGCTACAAAAATGTCAGATCATTTTATTCAACCTGGAAATGTAGCTACTTTTACAAAAGAAGGGCAATGGCATTAACATTACTTTTTTCCCCAATTCAAATTTAAAAAAAAAAAAAAAAAACACCATGCAAATTAAACAGCGTGACCTGACTTGGGGCTGTACAAATGGCAGAGATGAAAAAGAATAACCACTATTAGGACTTTTGGAAGGTGATGGTGGAAGGGCGGAATGAAACACCTCTGTCTACAGAAACAGGTTGCCATTAGAGCCTAAGTCTGACAACCTAAAAGAAAAAAAAAAGGTCAACACCCCACAAGAAGTTCCCACGGGCTGACACTTTTGGCCCAGAAGGAGACTCCAAGGCAAAAAAAATAAGGAAAGTTTCCCTTTTACCAAAGCTCTCCCACCCAGACTTCGAAAAGGGAAGAGGCTGGCTGGCAAGGAGAGGGTTTTAAAGGTCGGTGGTCAGCGCAAGGAGGGTAAATGGCACCAACGGGGAGTGTCCCGCAGCCAACGTGGGGCCGAGAGGAGTGTCCCGCGCGGTGCCTTCCACTAACAACGAGGGTGGCTCTTTGCCGAGTCACCCCACCCCGCCACACTTCCCTTCAGAGGCGAGGCCAGGGAGGGCAGACTCCAATTCGGGAGCATGGGGGCGGGGAGGGTGGGCGAGGGGGCCCAGGAAGATTCCCCTTCTTCCCGGGGGACACGGCGGCGCTTGGGGCAAGGTCTCTGACCGCGGGACCAGCGGGGCCCCCAATTCCGGGGCCTAGCTGCCGCCGCTGGGTGCTAGCTCCATCACCCGGGGCCTCGGTCCCCCGCCCCGCCCCGGCGCGGGTCACTGGGCCCTTGGGCTGACAAGATCTCCTCTTACCCCAAGTCCCTCACCTTTGATCACGTTACTGTAGATGGTGGCTCGGAACTCCTCCCGGGCCCGCTGGTCGAAGTCCTGCCCATGGATGATCCTCATCTGCTTGAGGAAGGTGGACTTGCCGCTCTCGCCAGCGCCCAGAAGCAGGATCTTCACCAGCCGCTTCACGTACGTCTTCTCCCGCGATAGACATTTGTCTATCTCCTTCGACTTGCGCTGTTGCTCGGCCTCGCTGCTGGTCAGCAGGCAACCCGGGAAGCACACGGACAGCACCGAGCGGGACGGCAGGAAGTCCGCCATCTTACCGCCGCCGCCTCCGCGGCCGCCTCCGCCTCCACCTCAGCCGCCGCCGCCCGCACCTCCGGCGCCCTCCACCTCCTCCTCTGGCGGCGGCCGCCGGCCGGGGACCGCAGCTCGAGAGCGAGGAGCGCGGCCCGAACGCCGGGGAGGGAGGGAACGAAGGCGGGAGGGATTGAGCTGGGCGGGCAGGGCAGGGCAGGGCGGGACGAGGGGGGAGACGGCGGGGGGGGGGGGAGGGAGATGGAATGGACGCGAACGCGCGCCCCCGCTGTCGAGCCTCGTTTCCTCCTGGGCGGGGG
>NC_058133.1:220568781-220573533 GCF_016433145.1 Gracilinanus agilis
GGGGGGGGGGGGAGGGAGATGGAATGGACGCGAACGCGCGCCCCCGCTGTCGAGCCTCGTTTCCTCCTGGGCGGGGGATGGCGGTGCGCGTAACCTCGCTCCTGGATTCTTCCTTAGTCGAGCGCGCGCACCCACGCGCCTGGGTTCTGCCTCCTCCGCGAGTGAGAGCGCGCGCAGAGTTTTTACATTCGTTCCCCTCTCCCCTCCCCACCTGCCTCTACAGATCGAGAGCGAGCTAGAGCTAGTGGGCGGGGCCGGAGAAGAACTCGTCACGTGGTCTTTTCGGGTTCACGGAATCGGTTCGGCTGTTCCGCGACTCTACTGTTCCTCCAGAGTGAGGAAGTAGTTTTTGGTCGTAGTGCGTCCCTTAGCTCGCTCGCTTTGCAGCACTGGCGAGTATTCCAGCGCCCTAGTTATTGACTTGCTTGGTCCACTCTCTGTTCGCTGCGTTAAATGATAGGTCACTGTTCTCCCTTTCTGCTCCTGATGCCCACGAAAATTGGCCATCGGTTCTCAGAAGTGTTGCAAACCCTTACGGGAAGGACGTTGTCTTTTTTTTTTTTTCTTCCAGTGGAGTTGGGGAGAAAAGATTGAATTAGAGGAGAAAATGTGCAAAAAAGCTATCAGGTTCTACAATTTGTCTTGTTCTGAACAGTCTCGCAATGCAGCGAATGTGGCAATTGATACCCGTACTTCCCAGCCCCACACCTTGCCTGGCTATTCTTTCCCCAACAAAAACAGAGAGTGTGTCTTCTAAGATTATGTTGACAGCTGTGTATAGCATTCTAAAATGTGTGGAAAAACAATTACCAAGCATTGATTAACCGTCTACTATGTGTTAGCACTACTAAGGGGATTTTAAAAGAGGCAAAAACACAGTCTGCCTTTTAATGAGGACAACAAAACTGTACATACAAGTTATATACAGTGTAAATAGGAGGTCATCTTAGAGGGAATGGGGTGAAGGTTCTTGCAGAAGAAGAGATCTGAGCAGTCTTTTAAGGAATGCAGTTGTTAAAAAAAAGGAAATGGGACTTTTAACTGGCATTTTACAACGCTAAAAAAGTTTTACATACAGTACGAAGTAAGATTACTGACCTAAGAGAAGACTAGATAATGCTAAAATTGTAGAGTGGTAACAGCAGGAGAAGTGAGGTCATGGTAAAAATTCCCCTAGACCGGACATTATATAATGCAGACCCTTCCCTACAAGGACATAGATAAGCAAACAAGCTGAGGATGAAAACTGGGAAGAAGTCGGTTTTTCCTACTAGATTATGGAAATTGTGACCTGCCAAAGGACTTTTTTCTTAACCAAAAAGTGCAAGCAAGACACCTAAAAGTACTTCTGGGAATGGAAACTTGAAAATTGTAGCTAACCATTGGTGGTGAGACTTAAGTGGTGCTAGGAAAGCAGAATTTTTTATTTGTCCACTTTAGCAATGAAAAAACACATTTTTTTCTGTTTTGCTTCTGGACTTGGTGACTTAATTCTCATTCATTTATCTAAGAGCAGAATACTAAGAATGCTTCTGTATAAAATCTATTGTGCAAGGGGGTGGTGGGGTGGAACCTGCTATGCTGAGGAAAGAACCTCAAAGCCCAAATGCAAGATTAGCCAACAGAATGAGCAGATAGTAAATTTGCAGAACTGGATGAGCTCCAATACTAACTTCAAGGTTAGTGAAGCAAGGGTGTGAAGTAGGATATTCACTCCTTTATTCACTTCATTCCATTCAAGAATTCAACAAACTTTTTTTAAACAACTACTGTGTACAAGATGCTGGAAATAAAATGGAAATAGGCCCTGGTCTTGAGGAGCTTATATATTCAGCTGGAGGATTTTTGTTGTTTGATAGTGTCTGACTCTTTGTGACCCTAATTGGTTTTTTTTCCCCCTTGGAAAGATCCTGGAATGGTTTGCCATTTTTTTTCTCCAACTCATTTTTACAGATGAGGAACGAGGCAAACAAGGTTAAATGATTTGCCCAGGGTCGTACAGGTAGTAGGTATCAGAGGTCAGGTTTGAACTCAGAAAGATGAGCCTTAGTGATTCCAAGGCCAGTGCTCTATAGACTGCCCCACTTTGCTGCCCTCAACAGAAGGATTAAACACCAATATAAATACAAATAGTAAAAAGAAATTGAGGCAGGATAAAAAAAAAAAAAAGAACCTTTGGGGGAATCAAAGCAAACATTACAGAGAAAGTAACACCTGAATTGAGCTTTAAAGGAAGACAAGGATTATGAAAATAGAAAAGAGTAGGGCTATCCAAAAGAGAAAGTAATTAGAGCCAAATGAACCTAATCCATTCTACAAATGCTAATTTGAATCTGCTTTCAGCAAAAAGGAAGAGAAGCCTGTAAGTCAGGGAGTTCATTTCTTCCCCTTGCTTGTCCACCAAAACAGTGTGCTTTCAAGAATCAAGGGTAGCTGGGGTCAGGTAGGAGTTCCTGCTGAACCAGTTCATGTTATTACAAGCAAAGTGTCAGAGGAAGGTGTTCAAAGTCCTATGCCTAACCATGCTTCTGAATAAGCTTGACAACCCTGAGGATTATTTCTGGAAGGCAGAACTTTGGAACCAAAACCCAGGATTGGACTGCCATCCGCATGACTACTTTCAAATGTTACTTGTTAACATCGATTCCTTGAAAAACATCTTTTAAACCGGGAATGAGAACTTAACAGTGCAATACATGGCAAAGAAGTAAAAGTAAAAATATTATTTAACATTTAAGTGCCTATAGTGTGATGGTCCAACAAAGAAGACTGAAAATGAATAGTCAGGTAGGAGGAGAACCTCGAGAAGTGTCATGAAAAACCAGATTGAAGAGAATATCCAGGAGGAGAGGGTGTTGAAAATTTTCTAATGCTACTGAAAGATCAAGAAGGATGAAAGTTGAGAAAAGGTCAATGAATCTGACAACTAAGATATCTCAGGTAACTTTGCAAAAATTAAATTAGAAGGACATTGCTCTGGGCTGAGAGAAGATTGAGAAGAGAGAAAGTGGAGACAAGAAGTATAAGCTTTTTTAAGGAGAATTTGGCTACTAAAGGAAAGAGTTATAACTATTTTTTTTTTAAAGTGAAACTAAATCAAAGTGTACTCTGGTCAAAGGGCAGTGGCCTTGGTATGGCAGTCATCTTAATTCCTTTCTTTTTATTTTTTTTTTTAAACCCTTACCTTAGAATGGATCAGTTCCGAGGCAGAAGGGGTAAAGTGATTTGCCAAGGGTCCCACAGCTAGGAAATATCTGTGGCCAGATTTTAACCCAGGATCTCTCCTGTCTCCAGACCTGACTAAATCCACTGATTTACAAAGCTGCCCCTTGTTCACTTCATTTCAATGACATTTTCCATGGCAAGTAGATTTAGTATAGGATTGGATTATCTCTTCCTGACAATGTTACCAAATGGAGTTAGACATTAGCTAGAGTCATCTAGGTTTGGTTATTAATTAACATATATCTGTATTCTTTAGTAACCAGTACATGCATAGATAAATGAGATATCAACATGTAAAGTATATATGATAAGATAACTGATTATTGACGAGTTCTTTGAGTAATTTGATTAGTAGACTTCTAATCTACAACAATGCCCTTTCCTTTCTAAAATCTCAAAGTTCATTATAATGTAGTAAGCCATATGCTGCCCTTGCAAGGTAGATACTGACATGACTATAATAACTTGCTTGATCCTGCCACTATTTTTGTGATCTTGAAGGGGAAATGGAATAAGTATTTATATAACATTTACCATATGCCCAAAACTATGCTAAGTGCTGTGTGAATTTGACCCTCATAATAATCCTGAGAGGTAGGTGCTTTTATTATCCCCATTTTACAGTTGAGGAAACTGAGGCTGATAGCTAGTAAGTCACTTGCTATAGGGTCACATTGCTAGTAAGTGTCTAAGGCCAGATTGAAACTTGGATGTTCCTAATTCTAGGTCCTGCAGCTCTATCTACTTCACCATCTGACTGCCGCTAGTTTTGAGAAGGGAACCTTAAAAAGGAGCAGAGTTTGAGATATTGGGAAAGAAGGGTTGAACTAGATGGGATCGATGCCACTTAAAAGAATTTGACCTATTGGGGATATAGACTCTAAATGATCATTCTATTGCAGACATTAATAATATGGAAATAGGCTTTGATCAATGATACATGTAAAACCCAGTGGAATTGCTTGTTGACTACTGGTGGGGGGGGGGAGAGGAGAGAAAGAACATGAATCATGTAACCAAGGGAAAATATTTTAATTAATTAAAATTTAAAAATAATTTGGACTGACTCTTCTTGTTAAAGTAACTACAAAAATCCAAAAAACCTGAAAATCAATGACTGAAGACATGTAATTGACTGAATAGTTTAAAGAAGTTGCCTTTGCTGTTAGTCAGCATGAAGTGATAGGCTTAGAAATGAACACTGAAGCTAGAACAAAGAGGAAAATAAAGAAATTCTAGAGCCTTCCCATGTTACATGCCAAATACCCAAGTTCCCAAAATTAAAGCTTAGGGATGGCTTTACTCATCAAGAGATAGCCCAAAGAGTCATGTGACAGTTGTGGATATAAGATCATGTGTAAAATTACTTTGTAAACTGTAGTTGGATACACACATATCAATCAATCAACAAGGTAATGTTATTATTTATGTGTGAATTTGGACTTTAATTATCATCTCTAGGCGGGTAATTTCCAGAGCTTCTCTCTCTCTCTCTCTCTCTCTCTCTCTCTCTCTCTCTCTCTCTCT
>NC_058133.1:220573543-220596929 GCF_016433145.1 Gracilinanus agilis
CTCTCTCTCTCTCTCTCTCTCTCTCTCTCTCTCTCTCTCTCTCTCTCATCCCACCTGAGCTTTAATCCCATATCATCAGCTGCTCATTGGACGATTTGAATTGCAACTCAAACTCAAAATATATAAAACTCCATCCATTGGGATGACTGTGGTTAGATAGTCAGTACTTTGGATCCTATGTGTGTGGAGTTGTCTTTAATCCTTACAGCATTCTCCTGGTCTATCAGTCTATTAAATCCTATCATCCCTGGGAGTGAACTTAAAGATGAAAGCTAACTCCCTCGTTTTACAGATGAGAAAATTGAGGTCCTCAGAGTTAAATCACATAATAGTAGTAATAACATTTATATAGAACTTTAAGATGAGCACTTGATATGTTCTGTTCTTTATTTCTCACAACAACCTTGTGAGGTAGGTGTTAATTGTATCAGAAAAGTGAGTCCTTCAAAGTTAAACAAAGTCACCTAATAATAGTAATAGCATTTATATTCATTTTAAGGTTTGCAAAGCATTTTACAGATGTTAAGCCACTTGACTCTCTCAACAATCCTGTGAAAAGGATGCTATTATTGTTCCCATTTTATTAATGAAACCAAGAGATGTTAAGTGACTTGCCCAGTGTCACACAGCTAACTCTTATCTGAGGTAGGATTTGAATTCATGTTTTCCTTTCTCCAAGTCCAGCACTCTTATGTACCACACCATCTAGCCCACTAATTACTGCATAGGTAATAAGTAACAAGCTCAAGATTTTAATTCAGCCTCTCTGGTTAGGCAATAATAAGCCTGGAATGGAAAGTTGAGGCTAGATTGTGAAGGGCTTTAAACATCAAAAAGAGGTATTTAAATTTTATTCTAGAGTTAACTGGGAGTCACTAGAGAGGTGAAACTGGTGTGAGGGTAATAAAAGTTAAATATCACATGTTATATGTAGCTCCTCCAGTTCTTTCCACCAGAGACTATTTTGTATTAAAGTATCTCTATCACAACTAGAGTTAATTAGATTTGGAACTAAAAGAGATTTTAAAGGTCATCATATCCAACCCTTTCTTTTCACAGATGATAAAACTAACTCCCAGAGAGGTTTAATGACTTCCCCAGAGTCCCACATGTACTAGCATAACCAGTATTTTAACCCAGTCTCCTTAAGTCTAAAACCAGTGCTCTTTTAGTACTAAAGTCAGGTTGAAAGTGTGAATTAGGATATAGTAATGTTATTATAAAGAAACCTGATGGTGTCCTGTCTAGAATAAGCTATTTATACTGAAGATTTCATTAAAAATTTAGACAGAGTCACAAGAGATTGGTTTTAACCAGTGGGAAACCTGATTTTAATTAATTGGTTGCTTTTATTTCTGCTTTAGAAAAAGGCCCATGAACTACTTACTGTACAGCAGCTGTGAACTCAGCTCATTTACAGCCTCTATTGTCTTAAAGATACCCAAAATAATTCATTGAAAATAGTGCTTATGGAATGTACTGTTTCTCTTAGAACACCAAGTTGAAATGCAGCTTATGATGCTGTGTACATTGTGATTGGTTTTCCTCTAAGCAGCTGAAAGCACATCTTGAAAACATCTCATTTATTCTCACAATAGTTGGGTAATGTGGAGTATTTTGTCAGTCAGTTAGTCACAGTTTCCCCAGGTATCCCTGTGTGTGCAAGAGGGGAAAGATGCTCTCAGTTGAGCAGATATTTCTGTGACAACTGTCCTTGCTACACCTACTTAGTAAGTACCCTTTTTTTTTTTTTAAACCCTTACCTTCTGTCTTGGAGTCAATACTGTGTATTGGCTCCAAGGCAGAAGAGTGGTAAGGGCTAGGCAGTGGGGGTGAAGTGACTTGCCCAGGGTCACACAGCTGGGAAGTGTCTGAGGTCAGATTTGAATGTAGGACCTCCCGTCTCTAGGCCTGGCTCTCAATCTACTGAACTACTCAGTTGCCCCCAGTAAGTACCCTTTTTAAAATCTAATTCTGGCTAATAAGGGAGGAGTTTAGAATGGGGCTTATGAACATATACTACCTGGAATCATTGACCCTTGGGGTTAGCCTTAGAACCCTGAATAGTTATCCCCTTTGGGGATGTGGGCTTGCCAGTCCAAGTTGGAGTTGGGGAGTTATTGCTGGAGAAGGAGCCAAATATAACATTTAAATTTTATTACCCTCATCCTAGAATTTTAACACTCCAGTGACTCCCAGTTACCTCTAGAATCAAATATAAAAACCTCTTCTTAGTGTTTAAAGCCCTTCACAATCTAGCCCCAATGTTCCTTTCCAGGCTTATTATATAATATTCCCATTGGTGTTCACTTTAGGACCATCCAAAATGGCCTTGCCATTCCTCTTACCCAGTACCTCCATTTCCTGTCTCTGGGCCTTTTCACTGACTGTTCCTAATGCCTAGAACATACTCCATCCTTAGATCCATCTTTTAGAATTCCTAGTTTCTCTTCAAATTTTGTCTTCCATGTGAAACCTTTCCTGATCTCGGTAGCTGAATGTGCCTCCACACCAAATTTCCTTGTATCTCTTTTGTACACACATATATGTACAGGTGTTAGCTCCTTGAAGGCAAACACTGTTTAAATTTTTATTTTTGTATCTCTAGTTCTTTGCATGGTGTGTTGCATACAGTTCGTACTTAATATACTCTTGTTGCTTGATGAAATCAAAGCCAGAAAAAATAAGTTTCCTAACTTTACACAAGTACTATTTCTCCTGCATTTGAAACTGCAGAATGTGAATCCAACTCTGTGTTTTAAAGCCCTCTGCTGTTCTCCACGTGGCCAAGAGAAATCTCTTAAAAGTTCTCACTAGATAATCCTTGGGAGTACCCATTAGCTTGCTTGGGCCTGCAGCTTCCTTAAACCACACCCCTGGCTGTTTGGCTCAAAATGGAACATTGCATGCCATAACCTGCAGCCGTGCTTTCTACCTTGGGATTAAATAGCAATCCACTACTGCAGGTTGTAGCTACCATCAAGGAGCTGTGGCTATCCTAAAAGCAATGAAGAATTTTCATTGTGATCTTTTTGCTATCTTAGGTATTGTAAATAGAAAATGTCACCAACTAATTTATTTCAATATTGGTGTGTCTGTTTCAGAGGAAAGGAATGTTTTCAAGATGAAATTTAAGGAAATTTGTTCTCATCTACCCAATCCACCTAGGGAAATCCACATGCTTGGGGCAGACATTCCTCCAACTCTGCAACAGTTTTGAGGCTTGTTGGTTACCCTCAAGTAGGTTTAGCCCATCTGCCCAGAAAATTTTGCCAGGATGTGGCCACTGTGTATGCTAGAGCTTCTTGGAGCTGCTGGTGAGAGCAAGGTGAAAGGTGGACGCCAAAGGTGGATGAGCAACTCTGAAGAGGGTTTGCTCGGCAAGCCCTCATGCCAGAGATGCTAGTGCCCTTTGAACTAATACATGAAGGGGTTAGAAGTACCCCCATTTGTGAAATTGGGGCTCCTTTCAAGGAATATTGTAATATTATTCATAAGTCCCATCTCCCTGGCAAAACGGAAAGGTCTTTGACATCTTTATATAACTAGTACCTAGAATAGTGCCTTGCACCAATAAATATTGATTTGAACCTAATCAAATAAAATGTTGTCTAGTCTAATTGTGGAGTTCCCCAGAGAATAACAGATCAATTATTTCCTGGCAGCTTTTTTTGATATTTAGTTATTTACCGTTTTATTAGTAAAGTTTTCCTTATGCCTTGCCTAAACTCTGTTATGACAGAGTTTAAACATTTCTTCTTCTTGCCTTAGTGGAGAACAGCTGTTCACCCATATGTACCAAAGATATCCTATCAACTGGTGAATCATTTTCTGCTAGTTAGGCTCTGTTTTGATATCAACTGTGCTAAAGGACATATCTCTTAAATTTGAAATCAATTTAAGCCAAAAGAGAAAAAGTAAGAATGAAGCCACAAAGAAAACAATGTTAATGTTACTTTAATTGCTCACTAAACAAAACCAACCAAAGAAAAGCAAGCTGTATTAACTGCATCTTATAGATTTAGAGTTTAAATCTGACCTCACAAGCTTCTGACTTCACAGGATATGACCCAACCTGTGAAATCTAGCACAATCAGAAAACTTACAGGCAAGCCAAAGCATTACTTATTAAATAATTCATTAGAGAACAAATAGAATTTGAGACTTGGAAAGAATCTCAACAATCATTTAATTGCAACCCATATATGAAAGGGATCCTCATTAAAATATAATTAAGTCATCATTCAGCCATTTCTTAAAGTCCTTCAAGGAGGGAAAAATGTATCCAGTTTCTAAGCAGGCCTTTCATTTTGGGGTAAAAAGTTTTTTTAACATCAAGTTTAAATAGGCCTTTTTTCAACTCTTTCTCATTTCTCTAGATTCTCACCTCTGGGACCAAATAGAACAAATCTAATCCATCCTCCACATGACAGTCCTTCAGAAAAATTAAAGACACATATTATGGTTTTCTTGTCCCCCCTCCATGGCCCTTCTTTTCCTCTTCACCTCCTGGTATTCCCTGTAGGCTAATCATTCATATTTCCTTCAAGCAGTTCTCATATGTCATATACTCAGGGGTCTTGACCATCCTGGTGGTTGCCCTCTGGACACTTTCCAGCTTATCATTGTCCTTAAACCATGATGCCATAGAACTAAATATAATACTATATATTAGACCTGATGAGAGCAGAGTATAGTGATACTGTCACCTCTCTTTTCCTGGAAGTTCTTAATGCCATGCAAGAGTACACAAACTTTTTAGGCTGCTGTATAACAATGCTGACTTCTATTGAGCTTACAATCTTATAAAACTCAGTTTTATTTCAGAACAACTGCAATCTAAACATGCTACCTATATCCCAAATTTGTGAAGGTGATTTTTCGTACTCAAGCATAAGACTTTACATTTATCCTTCTATCCTTTCATCTTATTAGATTCATCCCAAAGCTCTGGCCTGTCAAAATCTTTTTACATCTTGACTCTCCTTGGGGTACCACACAGGAAACCTTCTGACATAGTAGCATCAAACCATTAACTACTCTTTGAGTGTGGACACCCAACCAGTTCTGTATCCCTATGCTGTACTTGTATTGTCTAATCTGCATCTCTCCATCTTTCCCCCACAAAAATAGTATAGGAAAAGCTTTACTAAAACCTTGGTAAACTAAATACATATCATTACCTCATCTATTAGTTTAGTTTAGTTATTCTGTCAAAAAAATTGGAAATAAAATTAGTCTGGAATGACATTTTTGATGAAGGCATGCTTGCTCTTTTTAATTACTGCTTCCATTTTTAGGTGTTTGACAACCATATTTTTAATGATGCACAGTAGAATTTTCTCAGGAATTTGAATTAAAGAACACTGGGTTATATTTCGCAGACTGTTCTCTTCCCTTTTTTGAAAATTGGGACATTTGTCCTCCATTTTTGGGGTGTCTCTCTTATTTTCCATCATTTTTAAAATAATCATTGACAAACAGCAATATGTATGATGATCAGCTATAAAAGACTTATCTACTCTCAGCAATACAATGATTTGGGACAGTTCTGAAGGACTTATGATAAAGAAAGCTATCAATCTAGAGAAAGAATTGATGTAGTTGGATGCAGATCAAAGCATCCTATCTTTCACATTTTATTTATGGTTTTATTTTGGGTTTTTGGTTTTTTTTTTTAATAAGTATTCTCTTACAACAGTGACTAATATGGAAGTATGTTTTGCATGATAATACATGTATAATCTAGATCAAAAGGAATCACACCTGCCAATTATTTCAGAACTCATTCATATTTTTATAATATTGATTTTTAGGGCCAACTAGATGGCTCAGTAGATAGAGAGTGAGGCCTGGAGATGAAAAGTCCCCAGTTCAAATGTGACCTTAGACACTTCCTAGCTGTGTGACCCTGGATGCTTAACCCCAGTTGCCTAATCCTTACCACTCTTCTGCCATGAAACCGATACTTAGTATCAATTCTAAAATAGTAGATTAAGAAAAAAACTATTTCTAACTAACCAAATAATTTAGGCAAAATCTGACAATGCTAATCAGCATCAATAATAGCAATATGGTAAAGTATCAGCAAGGCAGACTTAGAAATAAACAATTCTAAAGCCATTCTACTTACATCTTAGCAGGTAATATATCAATTGGTATATTTGCCATCACTGAATAATAAACATTAACACATTCATATGCAACTTTAGAATTTAAATAAAAGTTAATACTCATAAGAAAAGTGAAAAAACAAATGATTCATAAAAATATAAAAGAAATAAAAAATAAAAAAAGCCCGTGAAAATAGTATTCCAAACAGAAAAATCTGAAGGGGGGGCATCTGGGTGGCTCAGTGGATTGAGAGTCAGGTCCAGAGATGAGAGGTCCTGGGTTCAAATCTACCCTCACTTCCTAGCTCTGTGACCCTGGGCAAATCACTTAACTCCCATTGCCTAGCCCTTACCACTTTTCTGCCTTAGAACCAATACCCAGTATTGATTCTAAGACAGAAGGTAAGGGTTTAAAAAAAAGAAAAATCTGAATGGTAATTTCAGTGCAAGGGAAAATAAAATCAATTATCATAACAAGAATTAAAAGTATATTTCAAAAGGGAATTTGCATATCAAAATTGAAGGAAGGAAGAAAAATCCTACAAAACTAAAAAAAGAAAATTTAATATTCAGTGATCACCCTGAAAAATAGCAAACATTGGGCTAATATTCAACTTTAAACCCAAGCTATTAAAGCAAATATCAACATTAAATATAAAAGTGAAAATTAAGTAACAATCTATTTAAATTATTATAGTGCAGTTATAGTTAAAATATGCTGCCATAATGTTAGAAATTCTGCTTAAAGCAAGAAGAAAAAAATAATTAGAATGTTATTTAAACTCTTAAAAGCAGAGGGGAAAAAAAAGCTTAAAAAAGAACCATCTTGGGATCAACTTCCCACTGTAAGGAGCAGTGACGCTGGAGTTCTGTTGTCACTTATGGAACAAAGTTGGCTACCGGGCCCCTGGTCCTTCTTTTATCCTCAATAAAAGGGGTAGAGCTTACTCCCCCTAGACCAGTGATGGGCAAACTTTTTAAAGAGGGGGCCAAAGGAAAGGAAATGCTCATCTCTCAGTCTGTTTCTAAGACAACTCTTTCGAAGTTTCATTGTATTGTATCCTACACATTGTATTCGTCAGATTAGAAATAATGTGGCAGCCAGATAGAATAGGATTTCAGGGGGCCACATCTGGTCCGCAGGCTGTAGTTTGCCCATCACTGTTCTAGACCATGCCTTCTCCTTCCACTAGTCTGACTCAAGGGCATTACCAGGGTATGGCTGGAACCAACTGGAACTGATTCCCAAAAGCTATTGAATTTTCAGTGTATGAGCACTTATATCCTAGAAATTGGCAAACACTATACATCAGGGGTTGGTTTGTTGTTGTGGATTGTCTAGATTTAAGAAAGTAATGGAGGAAATGTTAATTATGTAGATTAAACTTAAAAAGTTCTTGTATATGGTTGGTTTGGGTTTTTTTCCCCCAGAGAAGCAATAGTTAAACTTTTATCAGCCACCTCTGGGTACTGCCTTTCCTTGATTTCCCAAACCTACTCCCCATTTTCTCCTCTTTTACCCTTGAAGCAGTCTTCTAGCCCAGGGCCCCCATTTGGATCTGCTAAACCTGGTTAGAATAAAGAGCTTGCTTTAACATAGAAAGCAATGGCCCTCACTCCAGTTGGATCTCTTTCTCTGCAATTTTTAGAGAATTTAGTAATACAGTTTATTAATAGTAATCATAGTGTAGAACCTCCAAATCAGAATCAAAACCTGGCCACTAAGGCAAGGCAATAAGCATTTATTAAGCATTTTGCTATGTACTAGGCACCAAGTTAAGTATTAGGCATACAAAGACAAGCAAAGAGATACTCCCTGACTAGAGAAATTTACATTCTGACTGAGGGAAGACAATACACACAAATGGGAACTGAAAAATGGAGATCAAAGGAGAGGGGAAAGAAGGTACCCAAGGGAGGGCATGATGGCAAAGTCTAGAAAGTCAGAAGCAAAATGGAAAGGGAAGGAAAGATGTTTAGGTTAGGCTCTTCCCGAAAATGGAAGCCTTGAGAGGAACTCATCAGTGGGAGGAGAGGAATGGCTTGGCAGGATATTCCAGGATAAGAAGGCTTATTTGTCTCCAAACCTATTTAAATTCTTGTGTATTCAGGCTCACCACTGGTGCTTTCCCTTCTCTTTCTATTCAATTAAAGACATATTCAATTCAAAGCTATTAAGATCAAACCTTATCTTCCTCTAGAGATAATTAGCTTGAAGGTACCATTGAAAATAGAAAATAAACAATTTTATAAGAACAGTAAATTGAATTTAAATATTTGGTCTTTTTAATAAAAAAAGAAAGGAGGGAGAAAGGAAAGAAAGCACTTGCCAGCCACTTGTTTTCTTGTCTAATTAAAAGTTTCCATGTTGGCAGCTAGGTGGTTCAGTGGATAGAGAACCAGGCCTAAGGACTAGCTCAGATGTTTCCTAACCATATGACCCTGGGCAAGTCACTTAGTCCTAATTATCCTTTACCACTTTATCCCTTCCAAGACAGAAGATGAGGGTTTTAAGAAGAAGAAAAAAAGTTCCCATGTTCTGGCTGTTGGTCTTGTCTATTTCTAATAGACAAAGTCTATGGTCACCTTGGTCAAGCCTAGGCACACTCAATATCTCTCTCTTCCACTTCCGCCATTTGCCCATCTGTCTCCCATTCTGTCTGTGTCTCTCGGTCTCTACTTTATCACACAATAATTAAAATGCTTCCTGGTCATTGTACTCTGCCACAGCCCTTTTGTCTTCTGTTGATACCCCTATTAATGGTCAGTGCCCTCTCCAGAACTGCAGTACAAGAAATTTTGTTCCATCTGTTGACTTCAATTCAAAATAAACATTTCTTTATGTTTCAGACACTCAGGTTACAAAAGCATAAGTAATCTCTGCCCTGACCTTGCATTCTAATGGTAGAGATGACTTGTACATACATAAATTTGTAAAGGAGACAATCAAGAGTGGAGGGAAAGGAATGATGAACTGCTTGATTTCTATAAGAACCGGAAAAACCTTCATGAACTGATGCAGAGTGAAATAAGCAGAACCAGGAGAATATTGCACACCATTTATGTATGTGTGTGTATATGTATATATATGTATATATATATGTATAATCATAAAGTCAGGAAATGGAGCATGTCGTATGAAGAACAAGTAAGCCAGTGTAGCTGGACCATAGAGTTCATGTAGGGAAGTAATATGTATGAAGGCTAGAAACATAGGAAATACCCAGGTTGTGGAGACCTTTAAATGCCAAACCGAAGAGTTAATATTTGATCCTAGGGTTTACAGTGATGGGCAACCTTTTGAGCTTGGTGTGTCAAAATTTGCCCAAAAAACGAGCATAACTTGGTTGGTGTGTCATTTTGAGAAAAAAAAAACAATTTCACAATATTTATAGTTTAAATAACAAAAATGTATAATTGTAATATATAACTATTTAATAAACCAAAATAGGCAAATTAATATAGATAAAATTGTCTCTATAGTGCACAGAGTGTCTACACTACTCTACATCCTCGGCATGTGGCCCCACACTTCATGTCATCAAAAATGGCTACGTGTGTCAGTGCTGACATGTGTGTCATAGGTTTGCCATCACCAGGGAACCATTGGATTTATTGAGTGAAGAGGAAAGTGACATGAATAAGAGAGTCACAGTAGCACTGAGTCATGAGTAGCAGTGAATAAGTCGGATATCAGATCTAGTACTTCAGGAGGACAGATTGAAGTGTAGAGTGACCCAAGCCAGGGAGATTAGTTAGAAAACTATTATAATAATCCAAACAAGAGGTAATAAGAGCCTGAACTAGGGGACTAGATCTATGAGTAGAGGAAAAAGGGAGATTTTATATATATATACACATATATATATATATATATGTTTATAAGCATATATATATGAGACATGAAGAAACAACAAGATCTAGCAACTAATTAAATATATTGGTTGAGTAAGTTGAGGGTGAAATTAAGATTTTGATCTATGGTGCCTTGAAGGATGGTGGTTATAGCCTTGAAATGTAACTGGGAAATTTGGAGAGGGGGGTGGGTTTTGGGGAAAAGACCATAATCTCTGTTTTGGGTCTGAGATGCCTCTAAGTTACCAGTTTCAAATATCCCATAGGTAGTTGTTGAAGGGAGCTCTGAAGAGGGACAAGAGACTAAGTGTAAACCTGAAAATCAGCTATTTAGAGGTGATAATTGAACCCGTGGGCACTGATGAGATTACCAAGTGAGAGAGAATAGAAGAGAAAAGAGAAGTGGACTAAGTACAGAGCCTTAGAGGAGGCCCACAATTGGGTGGAGTAGGGTGGAAAATTCCATGAAGAAAACTGGATAAAAAAGCAGCCAGACACGGGGCAGCTGGGTAGCTCAGTGGAGTGAAAGTCAGGCCTAGAGACAGGAGGTCCTAGGCTCAAACCCGGCCTCAGACACTTCCCAGCTGTGTGACCCTGGGCAAGTCACTTGACCCCCATTGCCCACCCTTACCAATCTTCCACCTATGAGACAATACACCAAAGTATACAAGGGTTTAAAAAAAAAAATCTAAAAAAAAAAAAAGCAGCTAGACAAATAAAAGAACTGGAACAGTGGAATAAAAATAGCCAGAGAGGAGAGTATTCAGAACACATAGGTAAGTCAGAAGCATCAAAGATTGCAGAGGTTAAGAAGGATGAGAATTGAAAAAACTCATTAGATTTGGCAATTAAGAGATGATTTATAACTTTGGAGAGAACAATTTCAGATGAATGTTAAGGAATGAAGCCAGATTATAGAGATAATGAAGAGAGTAAGGTAAGAAAGTAGAGGCAGGTAGGTAGGGATAGGGATATGCAGCCCTTTTAGAAAACTCAAGCTACAGGCTATTACTTTGCTCCACAAGACCACCATTAGGAGAGGTTCAAAGAGTATTTCATGGTACAACATATGTATAAATGAGTCTTTGGAATAATCATGGGTTGTAGTCTATCCTCAGTTATTCTCACATAGGGATTTCTGCTAAAAACATAAGGGAAAATAAGAGAACAATTAAGCCCATGAAATTAAACCATATTTACAGAGAAAAAGGTGAGAGTTCAAGTTTTACCACTTCTTCCATTTGTTACGTTAAAGCAAAAAAGTTCCGTTGGTGAGTTCTCTCCTGAGAGTGAAAAGGCAGAGGAGATACTGATTTATTTGATATAAAAGTTAAGAAACAATATACTGAAGACATTTTGGTACCCTCTTGGGGAAACCATATTTTCCCCAGGGAAAGTAAAATGTGTTTAGGGGAGGATCAGCCAAAGTACTTTCCCCTAACTTTGAAGTACTAGTTCTATTAACAGAGAGCTCCTATTCTCTCTATGAGGTATTAGAAAAATTGGACAATTTTCTCATTAACCAGTAAAATTATTAAACATTTTATAAAAAGGTTTTCTCTTCTAAAACAGTACTCCAGCCTACCATCATTAAAGGGTCTGATTTCTCTTAATGTTACTGCCAATCCTGTGAATCTACCACAAATACTGAGTCAGTGGCAGTGATACTATTTTTATTGGAATATGTGGGACCCAACCTTTGGCCTGCACTTTTCAGTTGATGTGTTTTTGGGGTTCATGCCCTTTTGAACTAAATGCTGAATGATCACCAAAGAAATTAGACTCTTTTCCTGGCTGTGCTTGTTAAAACCAAGACCACGCAAAGAGTGGCCCAAGAAGAGATAGTACTAACAACTAATAAGTCTGGGTGACTAGGTAATTACAGTCTGGTCTGTTAAGTATCCATTACTGATTAAGGAAGAGGGATAACTGAGGCATACAGTTCTGCTAGGTGCAAATCAGCCTTTTGACAAGGGACAAACTAAAATGTCTACTTTCTCTCCCCAAGGAAAACCTTCTTCATAGGAGAAGAATTAATTGGAATTTGAAATATCAATAACAAAAGCAAAAACCAATATTTACTGGTGATTTGCCAAATGCAAGACCTAATAATGCTTACAGAGAGGAGAGGCATTACCCTACCTTCAAGAAACAATTTCCTCATCTTATGAGTGTTCTAGAATCAACTCTAATCAGCTTGCAAGATCTGATTGTTAAATTTTTAATGTGAGTTTTTACACCTCAGAAATCAGCATATTACAAATCACAGCTTAATTTACCATTTTGTTAATTGTCTAGGCTCAAGAAATAAATGGAGAAAAAATTAATAATGCAAATTCAACTTAAAATATAAATAAATTTTTCTCCCAGAGCCAGTTGTTAAACACTTATAGAACACAACTGCCTAAAATATACATTAAAAAGTAACATGAAAATAAAAAGGTTAAACAAAAACCAGAAAAAAAAAACCCAGGATATGCTAAATTCCAAATACATGGTACCAACAATAGAGGCTTTAAAACTTCAGAAAAGTAGATTAAGTCCAGGGAGGTGGGTCTTGAACAATTGATAAGATTTAGGTAAATAGAAAGGAAGGGGAGTATCATTCCAAGAATTAGGAATACCCTGGTTTCAGAGTGTGGACACCTAGAAGACAACTAGTAGAATATTTTACCTAGAATAGAGGATTTTGATAGGGGTAGTGGTGGGAGATAAGACTGGAGTCAATCTACGGAAAACCTTTATTGCTGGATTTAGGAGTTAGGACTTTATTTTATCAGCAATGGAAAGCCACCAAAAGGTCTTGCACAATGGATTAATATATGCATAATTGTGTTTCCAGCCGATTTTCAGTGTGTAGGATGGATATGAAAGGCAAGAAATTTGTCCTCAGGAAGAATAGTTAGTATCCTCTTAGGATCTGAACTACATGCAGGCACAATGGTTAGAATGCAAAACTCGGGAGTCAGAAAGACCTGAGTTCAAATCTTACTTCAGATATGTATCACACTAGCTGTGTGAACTTGGGCAAGTTGCTTAACTTTGTTATGTCTTAGTTTTCTCATCTGTAAAATGGGGATAACAATAGCACCCATCTCACAAGGTTGTTGTGAGACCAAATGAAATAATATATGTAAATCACTTTGCAAACCCTAAATGCTAGCTATAATTCAGAGTGGTGACAGTGAGAATAATTGCAGGATACCTTCAAGAGACTTTAATTGCTAGGGAGAAATTGATGGGACATTATGACTGATGAGATATGAGGAACGAAGATGAGAAGATAAGAGGAATAAGTCAAAGATGATTCAGAGTTGAGGCTGTTGGAGTACCTGGAAAAATTATGTTTCCATTGATAGAAACAGAGAATTTTAGAGAGTCTTTGGAAGTGGATTCAGCAGTCAGCTGATCACAGGACATAACATACTCCTCCCTGTGTTTATTTGTGTGTTTAGGGGATAATTTATGAGATCCACCTCACCCTCTGATTCATATTGGGACTCTGGACTTTACTCATAGCTTCTGTATTTGTTAAAAAAAAAATGCTGAGTTCCAATCAGCTTCTTAGGGCACTGGATTCAGTCATAGAAGACAACCTCTGCCCTGCTTCCTTCTATCTAGATAAAGAGCATTCTGCATTCTTAGAAGCCAGGGGGAAAAAACAACACCCTGGACCTGAACCACTCTGCTGTTTCTAAAGCAGTTTTAAATTGCCATTACCTTTCCCAGAAGTATTATGAGATCTAGAGTTCCTTCACATCAATGAATATTCACTTATTTTTATGGAATGGCTTTTCTGTTATTATTTAGGGGAAAAAGCAAGAGAGCTATTTCTTTGCCTCTCAAGCATCCTGAGTCATTGGGAATCATGAATCACTGGGTGCAGGTGGCCAAGGTCAAGAGGAAGCCTTGTGACAAGTGTTGGTGGCACACCCAAATATGAGCAAAGAACAAGGGCAGTAAGTGGGCTAAACTGAGTACTTGCTGCTTATTTTGCTAGGCCATCTTGGAAGCACTTTAATATAAGGTAGTATGTTTGGGGTATGCCATTTTTTCCATCAAAAGCATTTAATATACACTTATCTGTACAAAAAGGTTGTGAAGAGATGTAGTCCTGTCCTTTGAAAGTCTGAATTTAAATCCCTTCTGTATAGCAAAAGGGCCAGCATTAGAACTCATGGTTTCTGAGCTGCCTGGATACTCAGCTTTTCTGCAGCATAAATCCTCTAAGGTTTGGCAGACCCAGGAGCAAGGGGCCTGAGCAGGCATTTCCTTCCAACATCAGCCCAGCACAAGTAGGCTATTCTGGGTCAAGCTTGATCTATCTTCAGACTACACCAAGGGATATAGTTTGTGTAAACACACAGACATCGCTAGTGTATTGTGTAAACAGAGATTATCACTCTCTACAACATTTCCTTTTGGGAGTCTTCTAACTTGATCTTTGATTTCTTTTTTTCTTATCAACTTGAGCTTCCTATTGCCTTATAAGGAAGTAAGCAAAATCAGTTTTCTGGAATTGCCTTGTTATCCTGTCTGTGATTTAAGCAATTGTTTCTTGTAGGAGAATTCTCATCTGAGTAGAATAGTACATTTTACAAATGATATTATATATTTGAGGAAATTTTGAAAATTTTTTTCCAGTGAAGACCTTCATTAAGATTTATTTCTTGAAAAATCTAGCATGTGTTAAGAAGGGGATAGATGAATTGGTAAGGATGAGCCCTGTCAAAATCACAGAAGGAGTAGATATAGAGACAGAATATGAATGTGTTAAAGAAAGTAAAAAAAATAATTTTCACTTTGTTTCCCCTTTATGAGGTGTGACATTCTCTTCAGTGAAATTAGAGGAGCAATTTGTCTTTGGCTGGCTAAAGAAAAGCCATACCTTTGGTAACCTGTTAAAAAAAGCAAATTTACCAGCTCTGGATAGTAAAGGCAAAAAAATAGTTCCAAGGAGTGTGGCCCTTTGGCAGAAGAGAAGAGTGCCATCTATGAAAGACAAATCAAGTTTTGTGAGGGAACCATTCTTTGCCTTTCCATTTACACCTCTACCAGAGGGCAATGGGAGCAAAAGAGGAGTAAATTCCACTCTCTTCCTTTTTCTACCATTGGTCAGAGCACTTTGCTTTGAAGGCACCCATCCATTAGTAAGTACTATACCCAGAGAGATAGTCAATGAAGGAAACTCCAGGGATTTTGAATCCTGGCAGTAGAAAAAAGAGCCAGCTCTGAATTTAAAAGAGCTAGAATTAGAAGTTTGGAGTAAAACTTCAGAGAGGAGTAGCACTAGGAAAAAGACTTACCCAATAGAGACACTTTGCTCCAGAGGGCAATGGGAAGAGAAAAGAAACTTTTCTGGGTTGCCATGGCCACATATGTTCTTGGGCTTACATTTCACCACCAGTGTATTTTTGTATGCATCCACTCTTCTCATTGATGCTGTATGTTTTGTGGTCCCCAGTTTTATGGGGTGAATGTTTTGAATTTGTATTATTACTTTTTTTTTTTTTTTGCTGTCTTAGCAAATACCTTTGCTTTGTGATAATTGTTTCTGCTAGATGATTAGAAATGACAAGTTCACTGATAGGGGCTCATTAGCAATGCAGACCCACAATACTTTTGAACCTCAGGTAGTAGATACCTTCATGGGGACCCAGATCTTTATTACAAGTGCCAGTTGGATGGCAAGTCTAAAATGGCCACTTCATAAGGAAAGAGCAAAGCTGTCTCTAAGCCATCTATATTTTCAAGCCCCTAATACTTCTCTTCAGGGCTATTTATCCCTAGCTGCCAAATTTATCCTTTTTTCCATTTCAGTACATTTTTTTTGAAACCCTTACCTTCTGTCTTAGAATCAATACTAAGTACAGGTTTTGGTAAGGGCTAGACAATCAGGGTTAAGTGACTTGCCCAGGATCACAAAGCTAGGAAGTGCCTGAGGCCAAATTTGAACTCAATATCTCCCCTGTCCAAATCTGGCACTCTCTCCATTGAGCTACTTTGCCCCTCAGTGTGACATGTCTTATGCTATATTTGCTCATCTTTTCCCTCCTTGCTCCTACATATTATCCCTATTTCCTGCACATTTAATCTTTCTACTTCACTGGTTCCTCACTCTCTGCTTTTAGAGGGATATCAGAAATACAAGAGAGAGAATGTTGATTTGAGAGAATGTACATTCTTGTTCTTTATCAAAAATGGTCATGGGTGTAGTTGGTTACAGTCTGCAGAACTAAAGAGGCTTCATTGAAAAATTAGAGGTGCTAGTCAATGCTGAAAGCAAAATAGCATTTGTTGTATTTAAGGGAAATCCCAAAAGGAAAGGTCACATGGCTTAACCAGAGATTCTCAAGGGAACAGAGGGCAAGAACAATAAAGGAAAGGTACTAGGATAGACTAATCCTCACCCCCCTTCCCCACCCCAACCCTGCACTTTACACCAGGGCAGGACTCCTACATCAAACCACTGGCTCCCTTATACTGGGATGGGACTGATAACCATCAAAGCCAGATAGGGAAAGGGAAGAGGAGAGAAAGTGATAACTAGAGATATCACTACAGACCTGAGATACAATATTCTTCACTGTATGGATGAAAGAGGGAGCATGTTGAGAGAATGCTCCCAAGACATGGAGCCCTCACTGGAAACTTAGTATGAACTTAGTATGGAAAAAATGGAAGATCTAGAATTCATGTTTTGTAGGAAGGGCAAGGTTCCTGCCCAGGTGGATCTCTTTGACTTCTCATCTCTGAAGTCCAGAGGGAGACTCCATTCATCTAGGAAATTGGTATTTTCTAACCTAGAATAAAAGATTACAGATATATAAGATTCTAAGGAAGGGGCAGGGCCAAGAGGAAGAGGCAACAGATATGAGTGGACAAGAGGGATCGAGATAGACACCCACAAATCAGAGGTTTTTCTGGAATACAACAGTGGAAAAATAAAGTGGCCATCTCTTGGGCAAATAGGCCATTTTGCAAAGTTTAGCTCTTCAAAAGAACCAACCTCTGGTGAAGGAACCATATTCCAATAAGATTAAAGGGGAGCAAAAAAATATAAAGGCAACTAGGTGCCATAGTGGATAGAGAGCACTGAGCCTATAGTGAGGAAAACCCAAGTTCAAATATAGCTTTAATTGTCTTTTAGTTATGTGACTTTTGGCAAGTCACTTAGTCTGTTTGCCTCAGCTTCCTCATCTATAAAATGAGCAAGAGAAGGAAATGGCAAACCAATCTTTACCAAGAAGACCACCAAAAAGAGTCAAAAAATGTCAGACAGGACTGATGTGTCACCGCAGCAGCAGTAGCAACAACAAAAAGTGAGTCTCAGTTCACTGAGCTGTGATGTAGCACTTGGGATAGAACTACTGAAATCCTAGCAAAGTATCCTGTGAGGTCCAGTTTGCTATTCTGACAGTGGCATGGAGTTATACTGAATAATTTGAAGAGTTCAAGAGATGCCCCTTCAGCTAGATCTCAGAAATAAAGGATTTTCAATAGATGAAGTTGGGGAGAGAGATGGAGGAAAAACATAGTGGGTAGAATGGCTTTGTCGTGGTATTAAGGCAGAAGAACCCAGTGCATATTTAGGGGAATAGCAAAAAGCATAGAATAGTTAAAACCAATTGGGCTTTTGTTCGTTTATCCATTCAACAGCCATTTATTATTTACTTATACTTAAAACAATGATCACTAAAATAATCCTTGCCCTTCTGAAATTGACAGTCTAGCAAGATATACAAATTCATGATGAGTGAAAAAGAATATCAGAGCATTAAAGCAGTACAAAGGTCCAAGGAAGGAAATTTCATTTCTGCTTGAGTAATTTGAGAAAACTTCATGGAAGAGGTGTAATTTGAAAGAGAGCTTTAAGATGCAAGCAAACATTTATTAAGCACCTATTATAGGCCAAGCACTGTATTGATCCCCAGGACAACCCTATGAGGTAGATGCTATTACCTGCTAGGAGGTAGGTACTATTGTGCGCATTTTCTAAACTGAGCAAACTGAGGCAAACAGTTAAGTGATTTGCCCAGTCACATAGCTAATAAATATCTGAAAGTCACATATGAACTCATATCTTCCTGATCCCAGCTCCAGCGCTCTACCCACCATGTCACTTAGCTTCAGAGATAGAAGTGAATAGGCTTTCTAGATACCTATGTGAGCAAAGATGTGGAGTGGTGAAAACACTGGACATGAGGAGAGACAGCAGAGTTTTTCTGAAGTGTAATATGAAGTAAGTTTGGAAAGGTAGGAAAGTAATTAAGTTAAAGGAGATTTTATTAAAAAGGAAGAATCAAACATAGCTCCAAGGTTTGAAGCATGGTTATCTCAATCTTTGACAGAAATTGAGAGGTCAAAAGGAAAGTAAGAATGTAGATGAAGGGATGGGGAATGACAAATTCTTTTTTTGGATATGTTCAGTTTGATCTTTGAGATCTTATATGATGTTAGGTCTTCTGGGTGGAAATTTCTGAGTAGAATCAGCACAAGATAAAACGGAAATGTAATTTAGAGCCAGACTGCAAAGGGCTCTGCAAGAGTCTGACCTTATTTTGCAACAACGAGAATCTGGAAGAACCTTTGAGATCATCTAGGTCTCCTTCCTTCCCCTCTTCTCATTTTAGAGAGGAGAAAATGGGCCTCAGAGGTGGAATTACTTCATAAGATAACACAGCATGTTAGTGGCAAAATTAGAGCTGGCATCCAAATTTAAATCTCTCCAGTCTAATGTTCCTTTCACTACACTATACTGCCTAGGATTCCTTTGGGAAGAGTTATTCTCTTTGTTTGAATTTTCAAGGTCTGGGAGTATTATGAGTTGTTTGTTTTGTTTCATACTGCTCTGTTTGGTGGCTGTAAGGCAGCCTGTGTTTTGAATAAAAAAGGGCCCTCCAGCAAAGAACAAAGAGGCAAAGAGCTGAACTAAAATTTCCAAGGCAAAGGCTCCCATCTGATGTTGCTGAAAAGAAAGAAAGAAAAAAAGAGCAATATTGGATTCATATGGGAGCTAACCGAAACAAGACTGTAACAGTTGAATCTCAAAATTCTGTCTTAATGAAGATAGCAAGCACTTGTGGGCATAAAAAAATAAAAATTTTTGGGAGGTGTTAATATTTCTATTTCCTTTGCTTCCCCCCCCCCCCAAACTTTACCTTCTGTCATAGTATCAATTCTAAGTCAGGAGAGAGGCAAGAATTAGGCAATTTGGGTTAAGTGACTTGCCCAAGGTCACATAGCTAGGAAGTATCTGCAGTTAGATTTGGACCTAGGTCTTTTTTTTTTAACCCTTACCTTCTGTCATTGAATTGATATAGTGTATTGCTTCCAAGGCAGAAGAGTGGTAAGAGCTAGTCATTGGGGGTTAAGTGACTTGCTGGGAGTCACATAGCCTGGAGGTATCTGAGGTCAAATTTGAACCCAGGACCTCCCATCTCTAGGCCTGGCTCTCAATCCACTGAGCCACCCAGCTGGGCCCCCTCCACCCCTTTCCAACTCCAGGCCTGGTCACTCTTTCCACTGGACTACCTAATTGCCCCTGTTTCCTTGGCATTTATTGGAACTGTTATCTCCACAACTGCCTCAGATTTACCCTTTTCTGAGGAACCCAATCTGCATCATTCTTTACCTTAGATAGCTTAATATAATATCCACTTTGGGCTCCACATAGGGAATGCACGTCTTAGTTGCATGGGATAATCCCATACTTGACTGGGTCAAGTAGGTCACCCAGCGGCTGAGTTGGCTCCTCAGATAATCAGTTGCTGCAGGACTGGACTGCATAGAGTCTATGCCAAGACTCATCCATGAGGCTTTGTCTCTAGGCTGGGCTGGACAGGCTACTTAGCCATTGGACTGCCGTACAACTGGTCCACAGCAGCTTACATAGTCATTAATCTTATCTCCTTGGGCTGTGATGGGAGGATTTCCTTTTCTGGGGTTACTTTTCCAGGGGCAATTGCAGACTTGGACCATCATCCAGTAATAGCCCAGTTAGGTGGTATTACTCTTTCTTCAGCTGGAGTTTTACAGTGGTTTTTTTTTCTCCTGGAGTGTCACTGTGATGTTTCATGTACTACAAATCAGGGATTGGTTGATAAACTGAAGATGTCAATAATGCAGAATAAACTTCAAAGTGTGTCTTGCAAACATCTACTAATGCACCACTGAGCAGAAGCCGCTTTGATTCCCTCAAAATCTCAGGTTTATTACATCAACAAGAGGGAGAAATATAACCTTTCCAATTAAATTGTAAGGCAGTGCTCTTGACATCTCAGAGGTGGCCTCCCTCAATTTTGGACTCCATTTTTACTTCTGGTGTCATCTAAATTAGACTTCCCAGACTTCTGTTGAGTTTTATGCAGATGAGAAAGTGGGGACAAAAAGTATTGAAATAGTTTGTGCCTCCATGCCTGCTTCTTCATTTACAATTGAATTAGTCAAAACTCAGAGCCTTTTTCTAAGGTGTAGAATATTTCCTTTGCATCTGAAGGCCTTCCCTTTATATTTTAATGATTGTTCTTTGCCCCTTCTGGCTTTCATTTTTGTTGAAGTACAAATAGGGCATAATATTCTCTTATACTCACATAGAAAACTGCTTGCTTTTGGAAGAGAGAGAAAAATTCCATTTAAAATAACTACAGACTATGGGCAGGAGTGGGGAGAGGGGAGGAGTAGAACATGAATCCCATAACCATGGAAAAAATGCTGTAAATTAATTAATTAAATAAAAACTCTGAAATCAATCAATCAATCAATCAATCAATCAATTGGATCAAATAAATAAATAAATGAATGAATAAGCAAATAAATAAATAAATAAATAAATAAATAACTTCAGACAGTATACCTGCCCAAACACACACAGTAACTATATGAGTAGACACTCTTTACACAAATTTTTAAAAAGGTCTAAATAAATGAAGAAATATTATTTGCTCATGGTTAGGCTAAGGGAAAAAATAAAAATGACAATACTATCTAATGTAATTTATGTATTTAGTGCCATACTAATCAAATTACCAAAGGATTACTTTTTTAGAACTAGAAAAAAATTGTAATAAAATTCATCTGGAAGAACAAAGTGTCAAGATTTTCAAGGGAATTGATGGGGAAAAAATGGGAAGGAAGAAAATCAAGCAGTACCCAATCTCAAACAAACATCAAAGTTCTAATCATCAAAACAATTTGGTACTGAGTAGAAATAGAGAGAGATAAGTCGATGGCTTAGACAGTGATGGGCAAACTTTTAAAAGAGGGGGCCAAAGGAAAGGAAATGCTCATCTGTCAGTCTGTTTCTAAGGCAACTCTTTCAAAGTTTCATTGTGTTGTATCCTACTCATTGTATTCATCAGATTAGGAATAATGTTGCAGGCCAGAAAGAACATTTCAGGCATCTGGCCTGGGGGCCATAGTTTGCCCATCACTGCCTTAGAAGATAGAGTGCTGGGCCCTGGAATCAGAAAGACTTGAGTTCAAATCCAGCTTCAGACACTTACTAGTTATGTAACTCTTAGGCAAGTCACTTAAGCCTATGTTTGCCTGGAGAAGGAAATGGCAAACTACTCCAGAATCTTGGCCAGGAAAATCCTCTGGACAGGTATGGTCCACAGGTTCATGAAAAGCTGGACAAGACTGAATGACTGAACAACAGAAATAGATTGATCAGTGGAAGAGAGTAGGTATAGAGTATGCAGCACCCTAGGGCAGGAGTTAGCAAATAAGACCCATTGCATGCTTTTAAATGATGGCTCATAAACTATAAATGTCTTTTAAAAATACAGTAACAAAGACATTGTTGATTTCTGGTCTAGTATTTGATAAATGCAAAGATCCCAACTCATGGGGCAAGAATTCATTATTTGGCATGGGAAAACAGGGAAAACTGGGAAACAGTCTAGCAAAGTGGTATAACCAATATCCCATTCCATCTACTAAGACAAGCCCCAAATGAGTATATGATTTAGGCATACAAAGTGACACAATAAACATTTAAAGGAGTATGGAAGAAGTTACCTGTCAAGTTTATGGGTAAGGGAAAAGTTTGACCAAGAAAGAGATAGAGAGGTTCACAGAAAATAAAATGGACAATTTTGATTACATAAAATTAAATTTTTTTTGCATGAACCAATGCATCTAAAATTGGAAGAGAAATGAAAAATTAGATTAAAATATTTTTAGCAAGTTTTTCTATTTCTAAGCTATATAAAGAATTTAGTTAAATGTGTAAGAATAAGGGCCATTCATCAATTGATATATGATCAAAGGATATGAGCAGGCCATTTTCAGAGGAAGAAATCCAAACTATCAAATAGCCATGTGAAAAAAATGTTCTAAATCACTAATAATCAGAGAAATTCAAATTAAGACAACTCTGAGGCACTACCTCCCACCCATCAGATTGGCAAAACTGATAAAGAGAAATGACAAATACTAGAAGAATTTTGGGAAAACAGGTACCTAAATGCTATTAGTGGACCTATGAACTAGTCTTGTCATTTTAGAAAGCAATTTGGAACAATTCCTAAAAAACCATTAAACTGTATATTCTTTGATGCAGCAATACTGCTACTAGGTCTATACCCCAAAGGGATCAAAGAAAGAGAAAAACAACCCACATATTAAAAATATATCAATAGAGTTCCGGGTTAAGATGGCGGCAGAGTAAGAAGCAGCTCTTAACCTCTCCTGACCGAAACATACAAAACTCCTCAAGGGGACATAAAAACAAGTCCAGACGAACAGAGGAACCCCACAACAGGGCACAGCGTGGAAGGTACATGGAATCGAGACATTTCCAAGCTACAAAGGGCTCTCACTCAATCGCGGGCTGAGCAACCGCCCCACACCCCCCCCTCCACACTCATCTATAGCTCCGAACTCAGCTAAAAAGAAATAGGGCAAGTTTGGGGCACCCATCGAGTCATCAGCAGCTCCGGGACCTGTTCCTGAGAGCAGCAAGACTTAGGACCCCATTAAGTCAAAAAAAGCACGCGAAATCTGACCCCGCGCCGGAGCAGGACGCTGGGCGCAGAGAGTGCCGGCTGAGCAGAGGCGTGGGTGGAGGCAGAACTAAAGCCTAAGTGGGGAACCAGTGCAGATGGGTATACGACTGTGGAAGCAGCGCCCTGAGACTTGTAAAGAAACCTCCAGCAGAGGATCAAGCAAGGGGGTCCACCAGGGGGCTTGACCTTGGAAAAAACCAGAATTCAGACCTCAGGAGCCAATAGATTTGGAACAGACACTGAGCCCGAGGATAAAGCTGAGAAGCTGCTGGGCTAATGATGGCTACTCAGCATCAGGAGGTTCAGAAGAGAAAGAATAATAACAAAAAGAAGAAGTCTTTAACACTCGACAGCTTTTACACAGAGAAAATCCAGACAACCGAGCAAACAGAGGAGGAGAACAAACAA